>NC_133651.1:187924300-188084459 GCF_009905375.1 Apium graveolens
TCCTGGTTGCTCCATATAGGTTACGTCTGGTTGCATGTCTATGCGCTCATATGCCCCTATTTGTCTGGCATCTGAATTACACTTCCTTAACATTAATATGTGGAACACGTTACGACCTGCTACATGTTCGGGGTTAGGGCTAGCTCATATGCTAACTTCCCAAACGTCTTAATATATCCAAGGGTCCAACAAATTGTAGACTTAGCTTTCCTTTCTTTCCGAATCTCATCAATCCTTTCCAAGGGATACCTATAACATTACTAGGTCCCCTATTTCGTACTCTTTATCCTTTCGTGTCAAATCAACATACTTATCATGTCCATCTTGGGCTACTACCAGACATCCTCTGATGAGATCTATTATATCCTTGGTCCTTTGGACCACTACTGGTCTGAGCATCTTGCGCTCTACAACTTCATCCTAACATAAGGGAGATCGATATTGTCTTCCCTCAAGGATCTCATAAGGCGATATCTCAATACTGACATATGATCTATTGTCGTAAGAAAACTCAATCCGCGTTATGTGATCATTCCAATTTCTTTCAAGTCTATTGCACAGACTCTCATTATAGCTTCTAGCATTATAGCTTTTGCTTCTTAATACCCATTCTTTTCCAGTTCGTAATCGCTACTACCTTCCGTTCCTAATATTATACGGGTTATACTTTTGCTCGCTAGCGTTCTATAACCTTTTAATAACCACGTCAACCTTAGTATCACGAATGTGTTCCCATCCCGAATACTATCATAATTTTATTACTCCTTTTTCAGTTGTTTCTATTTTCCAAAATTTGATCAATCAAATAGAAGTAAAGGAATTTATTGAGAGATCACTATGATCATGAACACTTGTTATATCACATAGTTAGTACAGAAGGTGGCCAGCCTTTAGTACTTGACAAGCAATTAAACAATAGCTGGTATCCTACTCGGCTTCTATCACACAGATAGATAGTCATTCGGCAATACCTCCCCTTCTGGAAGGGTTGTTCTTCTCAGCTTACATGAAATGAAAAGAAGAGAAAAGAACGAATTGAAGAGAATTGTATATTCATAAAAAAAAATTTATTGCCATAAAATATCTGGCTTGGGATCTACCTCTGAACTATAGAGGTTTGTCATAGAAGAACAAAACATATATGTATTTATATCAACATCAAGTATTATAGCATCGCATTTCACGTGCCTAAATATTTTCGCTATCCCGTCCATCATTCTATGGACCCATGCCCTTCCTCGAGCTTATACACAATTACCTTTGAAACTCCCTCGACATCGAAAATCGAATCTGGGATCTCATTCTAGACATCATCGTTACTTGAATTCTATGCTTGCACCGCAACCTTCCTCGTATAATAATACGACTCTCTATTGATAAGAAAGAATAAATATTCAATAGGTAGACACTCTACTTAATTAGTCTATCAATGATAACTTATACACTACCACGACCCGATTAGTGATACTCAATCTCAACAACCATTCCAATACAACTCTCACGGTTGTAATCAGCTCATTACTCGCAGAATCATTGCTGCCTTACTATGGTCCACCACTGACCTACTGTAGTCATTCATTTTCCTTGAAGTCTTAATAGCTAACTATACGGAGTCCATACATATCGTATCGAATTCTTCTAAGGAGGTAACATAATAACCATCAATCACAATTCATGAAGAACACTCCAAACTCTGACGTACCTTCATGACATGAAGCAGATAAAAGTGCAGAAGAGTTTCAATCAAAGCAACGATAGCAGGTTAATACCATTCTTAATCATACGCCCTAAATAGAAGAATTAACTCAAGGGTTCATCTAGTCCTTTTTGAAATACGGTCCTGGATTATTCTCAAGATAGGACCTTCTAAGATAGATAGCCCGCTCATGGCGATTACACGAATTAAACCTTTACCAACTACTATTACGGTTGGGTATTGCCCAGTCATCAGAAGGAATGTCAATCTTCCAAACCATAATACAACCTTCATAGCTGTAACCATCATCACTGCATTCCTTTGGCACAAGCGCCTATAATTATCCTCTTACCTTTAAAGTGTCGGCCACCTCTTTGGCCTTTCCTGATAGTAAAATTTCCTTACAGTCGATGTCATTTTAATCACCTCCAAATAAATTTTCTACCTTATTTCCGATCACTGCTTGAGTGAAGATGTTTTCCTTAAAATCAGATGGGAAAAAAAATATCACCATTTTTCCATAAGTTATTGCCTCAGTCTTTAGAGGCTAATCACTTGTCATGACTGACTCTCAATCATACTTAGAACATCTTTTATCTTAGGTCCTAATTGCCCTGAACAATTTCGACCTTTACTGGTTCGATCCATACTTTCTCGTGGTTTAACACGTGCCCCACTTGGCAACATTATAATTACGTCATATTTCCTTTATCAACATTTCTATTCTTGAGAATTTTGAATATTACCTTTCTCCTTGTAAAACCTTTAAGGTTATCCTTCAATCGTTCCTCCTGTATTCCCTAGATACAGGGCATATTAAAATACCATTTACTATTACTAGAACCATTGTCTATATACTTCTGAAAAATTTCTCCACTGATTCTTAAAGGTTGTTGCTACATTAACCCTTTCCAAATCATACTGTCAAAACTCATACTGTCCCTATTAAGGGTGAAATTCCAACCTTTATGCATTCCCCTAGGATTCATTTTAAGTTACCGATGTTCTATCCTTAATTCCACCTTTAAAAGGTACCTGCATCCTTCCATGGATAAATCAAGTCATATATCCTTGATAGATTATCTTATTCATCATTCCCACCTCGATAGTCTATACCTAACTTCATAATAGCATCCTTATTCAAATTGAGGTCAATCCATATGGCCTCCAAAAGATAACAATGGTCATCTGCTTTTCTTTCCTGATTTGGTAATGATAACATGGATGTTCTGGAAGATATTGGTCATGTTCAACGTGAACTTCTTCTTAATAATTCCTTATTTACTTTTGTTGTTTATCTCAACAGTCATCTCAATGTTGGGATATCTTTCATATCTGGCGTCTCCCTTTCTGGGTATCATGCCACCGGTCTTACACTTTATCTTCTTGAAGGTCACTTCCTTCATCCAATTTTCTTAATTTCTTACTTTCTTGTCTCCTCAGTCTATCCGCGTCTCATTATTTATCCTTCGAATTATCTCAAGGTTTCCTCGAATCTTCCCAACTTACAGGGGATAAAATATATGTATCTCTTATACCTTCAACCATCAATTTAACTCATGGTGAATCACTCTCATCCGGACGATTACATACTTTTCTATTTCTATTTCTACGAGTCTTTAGGGTTTCCTCATACCCAACTCCCTTATCATTCCTCAAACTCTCTTGCCTTTATATTCCTTTCTCTTATCGTTATTTCATGAACCAACACAACATAAGCATTGATTTCAAACATCCCGTCATTCTGGATTCGTGTCTTCAGAACGAATCTTGATAACTTTTACAACTTAGATTCATAATTCATCATACTCGTCTGCCTTTGTTCTGGCTCTTAAGATTTTACACTATCTCCATAACCTTGGGAAGTACTTTCCTGAAAACAATTGACTGATTAAATCAGTTTATTATAATCTCTTGCTCCGTGTCTTCCTTGGCCTTTCACCAGCGGGTGGTCTCTCTCTTAAGAGGGTAAGTGATAAAACAGTCTTTTGTGGTTCGTCAATCATTTAGAGTCTCAAATGATTCATCTATTTCCTTTAGCCAGGCTCTTGCCTCGACTGGGTCAGCTTGTTCCTTGGAACTCTGAGAGCTTAGCGACTTAAAGGTCATGAAAGAATTTCCCACCGCACTGTCTCCTCAGGGTGGTGGTTGGGGATAATAGTCTAAGTTCTCTTTAGACAGGTCCATGAATTGCCGTATAGGGGTACCATCTCGGGTCTCCTGTCCTTACTCGACTTTTGTTTCCTCAGTCTAAATATTTCTTCCTACTCCCCATAATTGGGGTCATCTTACATAATTTAAATCCTCATTTTCCACTTCATCATGTTATGGGTTCCTTTTGTCTTGGTGGCAACCTCCGTGACTATCACGTTCAGGGTTTGCTCTAACTCTTATTCCTCAAACTAGCTTTCATCTAAGATTTCATCTTTAAGCTCTTAAACCTTTGGAACCCAAATTCTATAGGAATACCTCATTATTCCCTTATCATCACTCTCGGTATTAATCTCATACCTATTTGTTGGCTCTCTGCCTTCATTCATCACTTTTACTGGCACAATATGTTCTTTTCCAATACTTCGGGCTGTATTGCTATCTCAAACAGCTTTTCGGTACCGGCTCCGGTTACCTTCACTACTATTTCCATTTTCTCAAAATCTCTTATAAACTCTCCAAAAGACATTATCATCTTGAGTCTCTCCTTTTTACTAAGGGCATTAGCCACCATATTGGCTTTCCCCGAATGATAAAGAATCTCCCAATCATAATTCTTGATTAGCTCTAACCGCCTCCTCTGGCGTATGTTGAGCTCTTTCTATGTAAGAATGTACTAGAGCTCCTATGGTTTGTGAATCTCACACTTCTCTCAATACAAGTAGTGCCTCAAATCTTTAGGGCAAAACTATTGCCACGAGCCCAAGCTCATGGGTGGGGATATCGAATTTTAAATTCCCTTAATTGTCTTGACGCAGACGCGATTATCTTGTTGTGCTATATAAGAAGCACCCTAATTCCTTATGCGAAGCGTCACTTACAAATCACAAAATCTCATTTTCCATCCGGCAACGCCAACATAGGGAACGTCACCAACCTTTGCTTCGGTTCTTAAAAGTTGTTCTCGCATTTCTCTGTCCATTCGAACTTCTCAGTCTTACGAGTAAGCCGCGTTAAAGGGGCTACTATCTTTACAAACTTGAACGAACCTCTGGTAGTGACCGGCCAATCCTACCTCTGGTAGTCGACCCAACCAGGGTCATCAATTCATCAGTGGTCCTTTATCCAATCTCGTCAGGATCCTCCATGGGATCCTCCTCAGCAACTATCCCTTCTAGGACAACATCCTCAACCGCTACATCCTCAATATCAACATCATCCGGTCCTGCGTTAGGACGCTCTATTGGATCCACAATCTGATCTCCAATTAGTAATAAAACATCATCGCGTTGATGTTCCTCAACTTCAGGGTTCGGAGTCCCGCTACCATATACGATAACGAACTACGCTTCTATCGCTACATTTATAAGGGTTCCCATAAGGGTTTTAACTGTCAGTACTACGTTAGGTAGTCCGACTATGAACTTGGCAAGAGTTCTTATTATCTTAGTGAACTTATTATCTTAACGTCCCATCATCTCTGAGGTTTATAACGCTTGGCTCTGATACCATTTCTATAACACCCCCAGATCCGGGGTCGGGGATCCGGGTCGTCACGGTCTTTCTTTCCACAATATCACTTCACTTAATTAATAATAATAACCTTATGCTGTGACCCCACACTAACACACACCACAACCCGTTATAGTCTCAGAGATGAAATTTAAATAAGTACAAGTCTTTGAATCCACAATTTAAAAGTTATTACAACCCAAAATGATTACTTGATAAATTTACAGTTAATTGCCATTATCTGCCACAAGTTATAATTATACATAATTTGATTCTCAAAAATAGAATGCCTGATCTACCAATAGATCTACCTCTGCAGCTATAGCAGCCACAACATCATCGGGAAGACGCGGGATGCTTCCCACGCGCTTGCGCTGGGTCTGCTGGAGTCTGGCCATCTTTCCTAACTGTTGTTGTGTGATGAAGAAATAAAGCAAGAGTGAGCCTTACAGCTCGCAAGATAATATATAGTGATAACAATAATATAAGTATCTAAATGGATACTTACTAGAATCTTTTATCATGAGTAAGATAATTACTTACTAGATATAAGTAAAAACAAGGGATGAAGTTACCAAATACTTCACTATACTTATATCATTTATAAAGCTACTTGAACTACCACTGTTCAAAGTATAATGAGCTTTCAACAATTCATCACATAGATGAGACTACAAGACCAGATTTGAATAGATTAAATCTTTAAAATATCATCAAAATAAAATGAAGTTACGAGATACTTCATTTGATGCAAACATCATTTTTGAAAACTTGACCCTGCCAACACTCAACAATCGCCCAACCGTAGCCTTTCTATCGAAGTGCTCTGGGTAGTGTTGCAGAAATATCCAATTGGATGATGAACTCATTACGGGAGTTTGCCGCGCCAGGAAGACCACTTACGATGATCAGTCGTAGTAGTACAACCCCACCATTTTCTACATGTAGAGTAGAACCTGTCGGATTTACTTGTCAACCGAACACTGAACTCCTAAGGAATGGACCGCCGTAGCGGAACTTTCAGGCCATTTGGGCCAATATAATAAGGCTGGGCCGGCGCCACTCGACCACTTACGCCACTCCTAGTTCAGATGAAATCCATGACTCTGAAACGTAAAGCTCGTTCCCCCTTTCCCCAAGTAGAAACTTGTTGATACGGCTCCACCAAGAAGTCGTATCTAGTTGGAAAGGAGAACTCACCGATATTTCCCAGGCGATGCCTGTTAATGGATTAACTTGTTCCTAGAATTTTACTTCCCGAGTGTTGGGTAAGTAATCGATTCATTTAACAAAACAGCAACCTTGTTGCGAATATAAAACACACCACAGAGCCGGATCCCTCAGGTTTTGAGCGAGTATTTAAATCCCCTTCGAAAGGAGGATCTTAAATATAAAAATGAGTTTTGGGATCCGCTCTAACTTTTAAAAATCATTTTGAAGACTCGCAAAACATTTTTAAGAATGTTTGGAGTGATGCTGATTTAACAAAATAAATCAGTCCCAATATATTAGAAAATATCTGAATATTATTATTTAAATAATATTTCCATAAAGAATAATCTTTATAAAAATAATTGAAGTAGAAGTTTTGAAACTTATACTTGAAATGAATATTAAATAACCAAAGATATACTTATATGAAAGTACTATCTTTATTTGAATAATCGAAAATAAGTTTGATTATTGACACCTTATTCTTTAATAAAATAAAGAATATACCTCAGCAAATAATCGGAGTCATAGATCCTCAAATGAATATTCAAATAATATTCATTAAATAATATAAGCTGAGTCATAAGCCCTCGAATGAATATTCAAATAATATTCAATAAATAATATAAAAGAGTCATAAGCCCTCGAATGAATATTCAAATAATATTCAGATAAATAAATAAAAGGGTCATAAGTCCCTGAATGAATATTCAAAATAATATTCATTAATAAATTAAAAGGAGTCATAAGTCCTCGAATGAATATTCAAAATAATATTCATTTAATATAAAGGAGTCATACGCCTTCGAATAATATTCGAAATAATATTCAATAATAAAATAAAGTTAAAGTTATCGAATAAACCTTATTCGATTAATAGTTTTGAAAACTATGACCATATATATATATATAAGTATATATATATATATATTTATATCCATATATACAAAATCTACTCGGGATCCTCGACTCCCGGTTTTAGAAAATATTTTCACCTTTGGGTCCCTGTACTAAGGGTATATGCAAATTACCGCTATCCTCTAGCATAGGTATTATCAACTGAATCAACAGATATATATGGAAAGAATGCGAAACAGGCATGCATATATATATATACCATAGCAGCATGCTTCAATATATTGCATCATTTGCTAATTAACCAACATGAATCTATCGCAAGATAATGCAAATACATATATTCATCACAACAACAGTTATAACGGGTAGAAAACTTGCCTGAGCGACTGGGGGTTACGAATGGCTCGGGACGAGTCTGGTAACCTATAAACAACAAGTAAGTTGGAATTAAACCAAAGTCACTTGTAAATCTATACTTTAACTAACTTAGACTCTAACGCTTGTTTTGCGCTTACTAATTCTCTTAAGTCACTCGAGTACCCTCGGCTCCACCATTTTTAATAATTTAACCTTTACGAGTTTTAAGGCGATTCCTTCGCGAGTGTCTTACCAACTGCCTAACACTCTTACCATAATTGTTTCATACATTAATTAACCCTTTTTGGTCTTTAACCTATGTTTCAAAGTAAGGTGAGGGAAAAAGTTTCGTTCGCGAAACGCCGTTACTTGAAACGGTCGTTTCTCCTAAACCGTGCATCGGAATCGAACGAACTACATATCAAAACGAAGCTCGTAACATGAGCTATCTAAACATGGCAGTGGTCATAATCTAGCAGGGGGTTCTCGGGTCCTAATGTTATGCACAAAAACAGTCTAAAGAAAATCGGACGTTACGACGACTATGTTTACGCGATTTCCCAATTTAAAACCATTCAAAACCAACCACAATTCAACCCCAAATCAATCATACAACCAACACCCATCCAAAACACATCATAACAGCCCCAACAAATCCACATTAACCATTTATACTTATTCCCCACATGAACTAAAAGCTTTACTTAGGTTCTTTAACTAATTATCAAGATTAACAACTCCAACAATACCACAAAACCAACTAATCTCTAAAAACTCAACCAAACTTCAAACAATCAAGCATCATGCTTCACATATACTATATCAAACATATTCAATCCTAATTACTCAAAACTAAAGCTAGGGTTTGTAGTTTATACCTTCCTTGGAGAGTGGAGAATCAAGAGAATGGCTTGGAATCACCCTTAAAGTCTTTATCCAAGCTTAATCTAAACAAAACTTCAAGAACACAAATTTTATTTCTTGAAAAATACTATTCACCATCTTCTTCCATGATTTATAGAAAAAGATTGGCTTGGAATTAGAAGCTTAAACTTATAGGAAGTATGTAACTATCCATGGGGAAGCTTAGATAATTACCTTGCTAAATAGTAAGTGGTGGAGCTTGGATCTTCAATTTTTAAGAAATGGGTCGAGAGCTAGCTTGGGAAGAAAGAGATTTTTGTGTTTTGTTTGATGAAAAATGAAATGTTTGCTTGGTTGGTTGATTTTTGTGTTGTTTTTAGTTAATTACCTTGTTGCCCTTGAGTTTGTGTGGTTAAAAAGCCACCACATCTCCTTCCTTCCCATGTCATGCCTATGTCACCTTGCACATGTCATAATGCTCCCACTTGTCCACACCTTGTGGTTTGATGATGTCACAATCCCTGGCTTCTTGTACAAGCTTGTCTCTTGGTCACTTATTTATTTTACGGTTCGCTTATCTTTCGTTCTCGTTTATCGTTTGAGGGATCATACCCGGGATCTTATTACTTAGGTTCCCTTAACCTTTCTCAATATATTGTATTCCTTTTATGATCCTCTCTTATAATCCTTTAATTTAAATCCTTTTTATCCTGTTACCTTATACTCAATTCTCTCCGTATCTAGTGGATTTCCGGGAAAAATCAAAGTGTTCAGAATTGGATTCTGACGATCTTTACATACACTTATATACCACATAGAGTACTAATAATATCCCATAAGATCAATAACAGAACCCCTACATAGCGTGGCATGAACAGTTTTCTCATTCAGCAAAAACACTATTCATAAGGGTTTCAAAAAATTTCCAAAAATTGGGGTTATTACACGGATGATCAACAAAGCTACCCGACGGATCATCAACTAAGCCACCCGACGGACGACAAGCATGTACCCGACGGATGATCGAATTCAAATATCTGTTGACAGTGACAACACAGTCATATGCATCGAGTGTTAGCAAAAGGAATGTGGTAGCCTGTTTAACAGGGATTTGAGAACAAAGAAGCATTACCATTTCCATGCTATTATAAAGATATTCAAAGATGCTGGAATAGAGTAGTGAAGTAGCATGGAGTTAGACTAAATATGTTTTTTTTTATTATCTTGTCTTATTATCATGTAAACTTGGTGATATATAAACCAAGTGTAGCAAGTAGAACAATTATCAATCTAAGCACACACATTTTCAAAGAAACATTTTCAAGCTCTATTATGTAGCATTTCTCTGTAAGTTTAGTTGTTCATACTTGTAAGCAGCCGTGAGCTATTCAAGCTTCACAGGGTTCTCATTCAATATATATATATATATATTTATATATCTGGTGGGTACTTTCAAATCCACCAGAAAGTTTTAAAAGCTTGTGTTTTTATTACTTTGTGTTTTGATTCATATAATTTATTTATTCCGCACTCTGCAAATCAAACACACACATATATATATATATATATTATCAAGTAAAAACTGTTTTAAAATCTTGAAAAAGGAGCCAGAATTACATTCAACCCCCCTTCTGTAATTCTTGTTGTATTGTTAGGAATAACATCATTATATTTTTTTACTATTTTTTTATAAAATCTTAGTCTTCTTTTTTAACCTATAAAATTATTTAAAGTTTATTTTTTAAATCATTTTTTATAATTTGGGAAAAAATAAAAAAAACAATGTAATAAATTTCGAAAAGATATTGTATACTTTAATTTGACAAATTTAAAATTAAAAATAAAGAAATTAAGTAATATATCTTTATTTTTTAAATAAATAAAATCAAGATCAATAATATAAACAAATATATATATACAAAAAATACAAATTTCCTTTTTTGAAGATCAAAATCATCCCGCTATAATACAGATTCTAGAAATCGCCAACACATATATAATTAAAGAATATCACAACTCTTTATGCTAAAAAGATAGTATGTAAGATATTTATCCTTCAAACTCAAATCCTAAATTATATGCATACTTCCCTTCATTCATCAATCGCTGGCCACGTCATCTTCCGGTGAGTGTGGAAAATAAAACTTATAATTGTGTTTTTGTTATTATGATTTTGAAAAATTAGATATATAAAACTTATGATTGTGTTTTTTATTAATGAGAATCGATAGTATGTGATTTGTAAAAACCCAACTTCCAAATAATTTTCAATCCCAAGTTCAAATAAAGACCTTCAAGGTCCACATTGTATACAAGTTCCACACAATATACAAGGTCCACAAAGCAAACGAGGTCCATAATATGTGGACATGTATGTGCAAGACAAAATGAAAAGGGACGAGAAAATTTGCAAGATAAAACAGAAAGGGACAAGATGTTAACACATGGAGCAAAAGTTAATACAAGCACGTGATATGGACATCGGGACAAACGCAACTGACACACGGTTGACATTGACCACCAACCAAGAGCCTGATACGTAGCCCTTGTCCCCCCACTTGGAAAAGATGTCATGTGCATTACACATGGCATGTACCTATATAGCATTGCACATGGCATGTGCCTATATATACCCCCTAGTCACTTCAATGCAAAGTTTTCACAAATTTATTATTTTTCTACTACATTCAATTTATGATAAGTTTGCTCTATCTTCTTTCTACTTTCTCTCTTTAAATAAATATATAATCATATACCTATATTATGACTATATCCTACTAGATATCTACTCTCATGCCGGAGGTGCTTACAAGGTCATAACCCCCCGCAGGCATATCGCTTTCAGGAAGCTTAGAAGCGACGACAAGATAACAAGGTCAACAAGTCTAACATACACTTTAGCAAGGTCGATAAGGTCAACAATGTCAACAAGATGAACAAGTCCAACAAGCCCTAAATACATCTATTCTAGCATAACATTAAGGAAGTAGATTGCGACGGTACAACATCTTATCATTTGGCGCTAGAAGAAGGACTTTCCACACATTCTCCAAACCACCATCCAACCTTCCCTTCTAATCTGAGGGCAAAATCACCCATCACTACTCTACAAGCTCATCTGTGGATTTCTCCAACATAAGACCTGTAACATGTAGTTTTTCTCAACAACAAGGTCGCCATACAGGATATTGGTGACCCTAGTTACCCCAACTAAGTCTGAGTTCGTAATGCAGACACTGGCTCAACCCTCAATACTGCTCGCATAGCCCCCAAAGATCTGAGAAACGTGATCAATCAAAACTCGAAGGTTCAAGCTGGAGAAACAGCTCGAGTCCATGAAAGAAGGCTTGCAGTTTGCATGGATAGATAACACCAATCAGAGCAAGTTCAACCCGTCATTACCCCAGCAGGTTCGGATGCACCTGTGGCCTTGAACCCGCAACACTTGTCATAACAACAAGTCCAACAGATGAGCACTAAAAAAAAGGACATTCTCATTGCTTCCTTCAATCTATGGTACAACCGGCCCCGATCATATAGCCTTTCGTCCATCGAATGAAGAAAAATATGAAGGGAACTCAAAGCACTCTCGTACCGCTCTCATGCCATAAAGATCAAGGTAAAGTATCTATAGTCGCCTCGGATCCTCACGGGATCCGGATCACTTAAGGCACAATGATGATCATCATAGAGATGAAACATGGGCTCATTGTAGGAGAAACCAAGAGTATGACTTTAGACACCAACTTGAGGATCAACATCATCAGAGAAGTACATGATACGAGCAACCAAGAAACATACATCAAAGCCCCCAGAGGTCCAGCTCTCAAAGATAGAATGAATGAGTAACTCCCCCCGGGAAAGAAGGCATGATACAAGAGTTGGACTCACAGCCGAACAACTTGAAGAGTAAAATGCTCGCTTTAAAAAAACTCGGCCAGCTCTATAAGAAAGTTGACAGAGACCCCGACTATTAAATAATTGATTCCCCATTCATAATGAGGCTCGAAGCACAACCCCTGTAATGACTGAGAAATTATGACGGTTTCGTAAGATATTAAGTGAGTAATATGTGTTTTATTATATCATAAATAAGTGTAGATCATAAAATTTTAGCTGTTATGTGTTGTATGTGTTTTGTGTGGGTCAGGGTATTTTTTGAGTATTTTATTACGTGTTAAATGCCTTTATATTAAAAGTTATACTATTCAGGTTTCGTTTTAATAACTGTTATTTCATATAGAGCAATTTGCCTTATTTTGCCTAATATGACGTATACCATATTGATTTTATGAATATCTAGTTAATTTAGAAAATATCTCATTTCGTGAAAAATAATTTTTTCGGGTCCCTACGGGTAATCAAAACTCCACAAAAATCATATTTTTATTTTTATAAAATTATGGGACTTTCAAATATTTCATATCTTCGCATTTTTGGATTATTCACAATTTTTGGAAAATGTTGGCATATATTTTGTAATTTTTTGAAATTAAAAATTTAAAAATTATTCCTCATAAATTATTAATTAAGGGCCAATTAATTTTATTAGGAGATATAATTAAGGCCGAAATTTTAATTTGGGGTATTTTTCTATAATTATAAATAGGCTAATTTTATTGATTAATTTTCTAAAAAAATCATAAAAAAATTAGAAAAATTGAGAGAATTAGGGTTAGGGTTCTTGGACTGTTCTTGGAGATCGAAGCAGATTTGATCGTGTTAGGAGTGTTAGAAACTGAACTGTGAGTAATCATTTTGAATCTTGAATCCTGTTCGATAAGATTATGTAATTAAAATCATCATCAAGTATGGATTTTTAATTTTTAATTTTAGGTATTAATTCAAAATTGGGGGTTTTGTTTCTATTGATTATTGATATGATTTGATACCTTAGGCTTATAGATCAGCTCATGCTCGTCTTAATGGAGAATTTTATATAATTTTTGATGTCCAATTTGTGCTCGTCGGAAAACGACACCGCCACCAGAGTTCTTGAACTTTCCAGTCATTTTGTAGATTGTTTATTGCTTTAATCTACTAGGTTAGCCTTGTATAAGCATAAGGATCGATTTGTGATAATTTTTGCTGAGTTTCGAGGTTGATTATGGATTCGTCATTTTTCCGGTCACCGACATTTTTCGTTCTTCGGCCAGAGAAGACGACGCTGGGGTTATTTGTTGTCGTCAAGGCTGGTTTGTGAAGCTAGTAGGATCGGTGATGTTTTAAAAGCAGAAACGGGACAAAACTGTGTTGGATAAGGCAGTAATCGAGCTCACCGGAAGTAGACGAAGCTCTCCGGAAACTGCACAAGTTCCGGCCAGTTCTTCGTGTTCCGGTGACCCGTTTTCCGACCAGTTCGACCCAGATTGTTGACCTGGTTTCAATCCTTCAAACCCTAAATCCATTTTCAAAAACCTGTTTTTGGATTTAATTTTAATTTTTATTTTTAAAAATTCAAAATTATTTTTATTTCTTAAATAAATTGATTAATTAATTCAATTAATTAATTAATTTATTTTATAAATATATAAATGTGAATTATTTTAAATATTTTCAAAAATTCAAAATTATTTTATTATTATTATTTATTATTTATGATTTATTTAAATTGATTAATTATTGTGATAATTAATCAATTTATTTAAATAATTTTTTTAAATTCATTTAATTTCCAAAAATAATGGACAATCATTTTTAATTATGATTTTTCCTAAATAATTATTTAAAAATATAATTAATATTTAATTAATTTAAATAATTGATTATTTGGAATAATAATTGAATTATTCTTATTAATTCGATATTAATTAAACCGTTTGTGAGTTTCAATTGAAACGAATGCTCCTAAAATCAGAAAAATGATCTATTCCCGATAAAAATAGTTTTAAATCCTAATTCTTTCATAAACGAGTCGGCTTTCGATATTTATTTATTTATAGACCCAATTAATTAGGAATATGAGTTAAATAAATTCTAAAATGTAGAAAACGAGTCACATATTATACAATAATGCGAATAACGACTCGATTTCAATTCTAAAAATATTTTACTGACTTGAGTGACCATCTGACTTGCGTGCTATGTGATTTATGTGGTTAATTGAGTCCTAAATGCTAGTTTTAATTTTTGTACGAGTTAATTCATATCGTACGTACGGGTAGACAATAAGGGTTTCGTGGATTCGAATTGATGTACAATTAGGCACAAGTCAATTGAATTGGTATCTTTCCTTATAGATATGAATGGAGCAAGGAAATGCAAACAAGTGATAGATAGCAATAGTAAATTGGGAATAGATCACGTACCAAGAAAGTTTTCTCCCTTATTCTAAATTCAGAATAGTGAACTGCTATACTTATTCCTATACTTGATTACAAGTTCTTGATACACTGAACTTATAACCTTCATTCAAGTTCATTGATAATCATTTACTGTTCTTTTGATAATTCCTTTACAATAATTCTGATTATCTTGGAATATTGTATGCCTCTATTCATATTCCAATAGATTATACAATATCTACACTTAGATATAACTCATGATGTTGGGATAACATCAAAGCATACGATTGTTCTGAATGCTTATCTTATGTACGGAATGGTTACGAATAGGGGCAAGGATGGACTGGACCCTTTGTTATTAAGCCAGAATGGCCTGGGTACCCAATATGATGGTGGGTCTATGTGGATGGGCATAGATCCGCACTCTATCTTGACCGATCATTAGATTATAGTGCATATATTGGTTTTTGTGTCCAGTCTAGTTTAATGTTGATCGCCGATAGCGACTTTCCTTATACAGATACTTTTAGGAATTTCTTACCCATTCATTATCAGATTCACTTGATTTTACTCTGTGATACTATATATATATTATGGACTTGTTAAGCAATTCTGGCTCACACCTTTTGTTACTCACTTTTATCTTTCAGTAAAGCTTGTGCATGAAGCCTATTCACACCAGGGTAGTAAAGAAGCGAGTGAAATGGCGGGACCCTCTGGCACAAAGAATGCTAATCCCAATCCAGGAAGAGAGCTTTGAATTACCAGATCAGATTTAGCTAGGATAGTTCTTGTGTGTGTTTGAATAAAATGGAACTAGTTTTAAAACATATTTAGATAGTTGGGTTGTAATAAATAAAGATGTTTATAAGATTTTGAATTTGAGAATGTAATAATAGTAGTGTTGTGTTCTCTTATTCATACCTTAACCTTAAAGATCCTGAGTAGTAGTATGAAGGGGTTAGATGTATATTCATGTAATTATGTTACAGGTTGATTTATGTTAGTAGTTGGCAAGTAACCCCCAGATCCAGACCGCAGATTTGGAGGGCGTTACAGAGAGTTTTCTAGTATGAGGGAAGATCATGACTTCTGGAGAGCATAGTGCCGAGAGATTTTGGGATGAGGGCACTACATGTTGGATTTTAAACGCAGCGGGGGCATGGCAAAACACTTTTACACATACAAAATCCAAATAAAAGCATATAAATCGTGAATAAAAATTCGAGGGATCGAATCTAACCTTTAAAATAATTCGGAGACAACGATCAGAGATCCTTAGCAGTTGCTCCTCAAGTGTGAAGCACTCCACCGGTATCCACCAAGAAAACGATGTTAAGAAGGAGGAAGGAGGTGGAGAGAATTGGGTTTTCCAAACTTTTTGGGTTTTTGGGGTTAGAATAAAATAGGGTCTATAATAGTATATTTATAGGCAAAATTTTCACCAGAAATTTTCCCATAAATATTATTATTACTATCCCATTTATTATCCTCATTAATAATTAAAACACCTTTTAATTATTAATCCTTTTTCTAAACACTTTAGAAATAATTCTCTCTCTTGATTTAATTTCCAAAAATTAAATCCTTTAATTAATAATATTAAGAACTTTTCTTAATTAATTTATAATCAATTAAATCTCATTTAATCAATTATTAAATTTGCTAATTAATTATTTATTTCATAAATAAATAATTATTAGCCATTATTAATTAATTCCTCCACCATTAAATCATTCTCTCTTTATGGTGTGACCATGTAGGTTCAATATTAAGCCGGTAGTAGAAATAAATAATAATAAAACTATTTTATCATTATTTATATAAATTCTCCAATTTATTAAATATGATTAATTAATCATATTTATTCTACATCGTGAGGGATACTTCTCAGCATATCGCGACTATCCGGATAATATGAATTCACTGCTTAGAATACCAAGAACCTGTCAGTGAATAGTTACCGTACAATAAACTCCTTCTACCCTACAATGTCCCGATTAAATACAAGGCATGGATCTCGTGTCAAGCCTATCTAATTCAATCACTTGCTTACCATTTACTATGCGTAGTTTTATGCAAATTAGAAACTCCTTTCTAATTTCATTCACTCTGGCCAGATATTCCTAAACTAGCATAAGTGGATCAGCCTTGAACATTCGCTTCCTTCACTGGAAGGGATAGATCCTATATTGATCATACACTATCTTCGTGTACAAATTCCTATACCCAGTAGAGCCCTAATAATTGTCCCTGGAGACTAAGAACTAAACCAAAGCATAGTTCAGTGTACACAAGATGACTATGATGACCTCAAGTCTAAGGATACTTGTACAACTATCACTATGTGAACAACTGCTGACACGTGAGTGAACTCCATCAGTTGTTCAGCTGTGCGAGTCATGTTCAGTGAACTTATTCTATAATAAGCACCTACATACTAGTTATAGTGTCACCACACAAATGTCTATGAGAAAAGACATCCTTCATAATGAAGCAAGCATAGTATGTACCGATCTTTGCGGATTATTAATTACCAGTTAGTAATCCTATGACCAGGAACTATTTAAGTTTAGAGTTATCATCTTTTTAGGTCTCACTATTATGATCTCATCATAATCCATAAAAAGCTTTACTCTAAATTATGGTATATCTTATTTAAACACTTAAATAGATAAAGCCCGTAATAAAAGCAAAACAAGTCTTTTATTAATATCAATGAAATCAAAACAGATTACATAAAAATTATTCCTAAATCCTCATACATGATTGGACTTAGGACATATTCCTTTCAATCTCCCACTTATACTAAATCCAATCACTCTGGTATCTAATACCCATCTCATCTTTATGACGATCAAAGTGACTTTCAAAAAGTAGCTTTGTGAGTGGGTCTGCTATGTTGTTACCGCGCTCCCACTGACCCTTTTGTAGACGCATGGTTCATCTACGTTTTTGATAAAATCAAACTCTTTGATTGTCTCATCAAAATGAATGTTCCATCTTTCGAGAGGCCTGCTTTAAACCACATATGGTTCGCAGCAGCTTACACACTAGGTTTTCATTTCTCTTGGAAAGAAAACCATCTGGCTAATTGCCAGATCTCATAGTCGTAGTAAGCAGCAATCGCAAGCAAAATCCGAACTGATTTTAACAGGGCTATAGGTAAAAGGTTTCATCAAAGTCAATCCATTGCCTTTGTTTGAATCCTTTTGCCACAAGCCTGGCCTTAAAGGTCTCCACCTGGCCATCTGCTATAATCTATCTTTTGTATACAGTATACATAGATTCCATTCCGGATTTCATGGCACTATGCCATTCCTCTGAGTCAACACTACTCATAGCCTCATTATAGGTTACAGGGTCGTCATCATCAATGATCGACAACTCATTGTCATTCTCAATGACAAGGCCATATTACCTCTCAGGTTGGCGAGACACTCTCCCTGATCTATGAATGGGCTGTTCCACAAAAGGTTGTTCAGTCAGAACAGGTGTTTCCACTTGATCTGTAGCAGTTTGCGCTTCTTGAACTTTATCAAGTTCAACATTGCTCCCACTGTTTCCTTCAAGGATAAACTCCTTTTCCAAGAAGGTAGCATGTCTGGAGATAAACACCCGATGATCGGTGTAAAAGTAATACCCTAAAATCTCTTTAGGATATCCCATAAAACTATATTTTACGGATCGAGATTCCAGTTTATCTGGGTTAACTTTCTTGACATAAGCTGAACATCCCCAAATCTTAACATGTTTAAGACTCAGCTTCCTTTCTTTCCATATCTCATACGAAGTTTGAGGAACAGATTTTGGAAGGCACCTTATTCATTAAATATGCTGAGGTTTCCAATGCATAACCCCATAGGAATACTGGAAGATTTGCATAGCTCATCATGGACCGAACTATGTCTAACAAAGTTCGATTTCTCCTTTCAGATACCAATCTGGAGGAGTCCACTGGGAGACTATACCATTTACTTTGAGATAATCTAGAAACACTCCATTAAAATATTCACCACCTCGATCTGATCGAAGAGTTATAATACTATGTTTGGTTGTTTCTCCACTTCATACTTATATTCTTTGAACTTTTCAAAGGCCTCAGACTTGTGTTTCATCAAACACATATCCGAATCCAGATCTATCATCTATGAAAGTAATGAAGTATGAAAATCCACCCATGGCTTGCGTAGACATTGGTCCACATACATCTGTGTGTACCATTCCTAGCAAATTTGCAGCCCTCTCTCCATGTCTACTAAATGGAGACTGCAGTGCCACAATGAAGTGAGATTTTCATCATCCCTTTTCTTTTATTAGTTTGTTCAATCTGAAGTAAATTATGTCACATTTATACAGACCATTATTTAAAGTACCACGTTCATAAAGAATATTATCTCTAAGAATAGAACATTCATTATTCTCAATAATAAATGAAAATCCAGCCAAGTCTAACATGGGAATAATATTCCTCACAATCGAGGGAACAAAATAACAATTATTTAAAACAATAATCTTGCCCGTAGGCATATGTAAATGAAATGATTCTACATCTTCAGCAGCAACTCTTGCTCCATTTCCCATCAGTAGAATCACCTCCTCTTCCTCAAGAGTCCTACTTCTCCTTGGTCCCTACAACAAATTGCAGATATGAGAACCATAGGCGGTATCTAATACCCAAGTAGAAATTTGATTTAATGACATATTCACTTCCATCATGAACATACCTGAATCAGAAGCGGCAGTCTCACTACCCTTCTTCTTCTTCAATTCTGTAAGGTAAACCTTGCAGTTACTCTTCCAGTGCCCCACCTTGTTACAGTGAAAGCAAATAACTTTGCTCTTGGGGTCTTCAGCTTTTGGTGGAACCGGCGTTTTCTCACCTACTTTCTTCTTCTTGGAAGGGTTCCTCTTCCTTTTCTTAGGATTGGAACCTTCACCAATTAGAAGAACAGAACTCTTCTCAGGGGGAAAATTCGATTTCGCAGTCTTCAACATGTTGTGGAGTTCAGGCAGGCTGACATCCAACTTATTCATGTGAGAGTTCACAACAAACTGCGAGAACGAACTCGGAAGCGATTGCAAGACCAAGTCTTGGCTCAGCTCCCCATCCATGCCAAAACCAAGTTGTCCAAGACATTTAATCAAATTGATCATCTTAAGTACATGGTCATTCACAGATGTTCCCTCAGACATCCTACAACCGAACAACTCCTTCGATATCTCATATCGAGCTATCCTCCCCGCCACATTATACAACTCTTGTAGATGCATTAGGATAGTGTAAGCATCTATATGCTCATGTTGCTTCTGTAGCTCAATGTTCATGGAAGCTAGCATGATGCATTGAGCAACATTTCCATCATCTATCCACTTACGATACACAACATGTTCATCATTATGCGCATCGCTAGTAGGTTCAGTAGGTTTAGGTGAGTTAATCACGTATTCCAGCTTCTCAATCCTGAGAACAATTCTCAAGTTTCGAAGCCAGTCAGCATAATTAGGACCAGTCAATTTGTGAGCATCTAGTATGCTCCTGAGTGATAGTACAGAAGACATAACGTACAAAGTAAATCTGTAAATGATAAACACATAACAACACTTAGCAAACATTCAATTTCATTTTAAAACACTATATGAATCGGGTCTTTATTCATAAGTGGCTCCCACTAGTTTATCTAATTTATTCAACCCCTACGTGAAAAATTAAGCATTCATAATGCTAGTGGGAATAGGGATCCTACATTCCATTACACAACCCCGGCTGTGGCACGAAACGCCATGTAATGTTCAATAGGCAGACAACTCTTGTCAATTACATCTAATGTTATTCCCTAATCAAACTTTAGCCTCTTGAATAATTGAGTCACGGCTGTGGCACGACAAACTCAATATTCTAAATTAAGTCTAACCCAACATTCCGTACAATTGAATCAGTCCCCAAAGGCCCACGGCTGTGGCACGTAATGACCTTTAGATTCTTATTCAATGTACACATCTCTATGTAATAGACAAGTATTTCTTATTTCGAAATCAAAGCCCTCGGCTGTGGCACGAAATGACAATGATTCAAAAATAAGAACTACTTTTCTATCATGTTGGAAGGCTATGACCGACACAAGCCCGTTGTGTCATTGGCCAATTACTACTTGATATTATTTAATTTTAGAGGGATTATATTACGTTACAATCATAATCATATTATAAAGAGATTCTTCCTCTTAAATTAAATATTTCAAATCAATAATCAATAATCAGATGATTCCCAGATCGGGTGGAGCATTGTCAAGAGGCGTCACTTAATAACCCTTTCTTACAGATAGAAATCTGTTGTTGACAGAATCATCCTTTCTCTCATATCAAAAATTCATATTCAATTACGTGTTTCACAAACACAAGAATCTCATGATTGTATTCATAATATTATTATTAAGCTTATGAAACAATTTCACTATACTAGGTTGTCTAACAAACGCCTTATGTTCATTTAAGTTCACCTAAATCTGTCCTCGCATGATAAAATAAGCATATATCACATATATCAACATGAATAAACATCAAAGTAGGCATGTTATATCATCTAGCACATTAGTCTAAGCATTATACATCTCTATGTATCACATGAAGCATTTAAAATAGTTAAAAACAATCAAAAACAGCTTTAAAACACTTCATGGAAATATAAACAGTTCAAAACTTTTATATAAACTAAAATTGATCACTCCATTAGATCCTTCTCGGAAAAACGAATCCAACGGTATATTGCACGCCTAAAACAGAGTTACGAAACTCCCAGAAAATCAATTTTAAAAATAACAGACGGGCTGTAACGCATTACAGGAACGCGTTACAAGCCCTGTAACGCATTCCGTGAATGCGTCACAGGGGTGTAACGCATTCCTGGAATGCGCGACACCCTTATTTTTTTTTTTAATTCTGCAACAGCCGACAGCTTTCCTCGAATTCCGTGCCTGTCCTTTTCTGCCGTACTGACATTCTCTTTAACCGTGTAACACAGAACAGCAACAGCATATGCAGATAGTACAGATATATACAAAGATATATATATACTATATATACATATATTTACTTATTTAATTACGAATTTAATTGCAAGATCTTCAAAAATTCATAATAAAAAATCTATACATCATAAAATTATGAAAAAAACACCCACACGATCTACAACACTTGTAGAACCCAGATCAACATTCAAAATTATTCTGAGAAACGATTTCTCATCAGACAAAATTAATCCATGATATAACTTGTAAAAATCATAATTAATTCATACAAGCACATAAAATTCTGAAATTTTTACCACAGATCTATATGCATACAACCTAAGCTCTGATACCATTGTTGGATTTTAAACGCAGCGGGGGCATGGAAAAACACTTTTACACATACAAAATCCAAATAAAAGCATATAAATTGTGAATAAAAATTCGAGGGATCGAATCTAACCTTTAAAATAATTCGGAGACAACGATCAGAGATCCTTAGCAGTTGCTCCTCAAGTGTGAAGCACTCCACCGGTATCCACCAAGAAAACGATGTTAAGAAGGAGGAAGGAGGTGGAGAGAATTGGGTTTTCCAAACTTTTTGGGTTTTTGGGGTTAGAATAAAATAGGGTCTATAATAGTATATTTATAGGCAAAATTTTCAGCTGAAATTTTCCCATAAATATTATTATTATTATCCCATTTATTATCCTCATTAATAATTAAAACACCTTTTAATTATTAATCTTTTTTCTAAACACTTTAGAAATAATTCTCTCTCTTGATTTAATTTCCAAAAATTAAATCCTTTAATTAATAATATTAAGAACTTTCTTAATTAATTTATAATCAATTTAATCTCATTTAATCAATTATTAAATTTGACAATTAATTATTTATTTCATAAATAAATAATTATTAGCCATTATTAATTAATTCCTCCACCATTAAATCATTCTCTCTTTATGGTGTGACCCTGTAGGTTCAATATTAAGCCAGTAGTAGAAATAAATAATAATAAAACTATTTTATCATTATTTATATAAATTCTCCAATTTATTAAATATAATTAATTAATCATATTTATTCTACATCGTGAGGGATACTTCTCAGCATATCGCGACTATCCGGATAATATGAATTCACTGCTTAGAATAACAAGAACCTGTCAGTGAATAGTTACCGTACAATAAACTCCTTCTACCCTACAATGTCCCGATTAAATACAAGGCATGGATCTCGTGTCAAGCCTATCTAATTCAATCACTTGCTTACCATTTACTATGCGTAGTTCTATGCAAATTAGAAACTCCTTTCTAATTTCATTCACTCTGGCCAGAGATTCTTGAACTAGCATAAGTGGATCAGCCTTGAACATTCGCTTCCTTCACTGGAAGGGGTAGATCCTATATTGATCATACACTATCTTCGTGTACAAATTCCTATACCCAGTAGAGCCCTAATAATTGTCCCTGGAGACTAAGAACTAAACCAAAGCATAGTTCAGTGTACACAAGATGACTATGATGACCTCAAGTCTAAGGATACTTGTACAACTATCACTATGTGAACAACTGCTGACACGTGAGTGAACTCCATCAGTTGTTCAGCTGTACGAGCCATGTTCAGTGAACTTATTCTATAATAAGCACCTACATACTAGCTATAGTGTCACCACACAAATGTCTATGAGAACAGACATCCTTCATAATGAAGCAAGCATAGTATGTACCGATCTTTACGGATTATTAATTACCAGTTAGTAATCCTATGACCAGGAACTATTTAAGTTTAGAGTTATCATCTTTTTAGGTCTCACTATTATGATCTCATCATAATCCATAAAAAGCTTTACTCTAAACTATGGTATATCTTATTTAAACACTTAAATAGATAAAACCCGTAATAAAAGTAAAACAAGTCTTTTATTAATATCAATGAAATCAAAACAGATTACATAAAAGTTATTCCTAAATCCTCATACATGATTGGACTTAGGACATATTCCTTTCACTATAGCCATATCACTTTCTATAGGAGAGGATAAGGCAGGTTTATAGAGCAACCTATCGAGAGTTGGAGGAGTTAAAACATGAAGGAATCCATACATATTCCGAGTACCGACGTGTAGTCAGACTCATTCAGGTGATACTAGTGTCACTTCATGAGGAGGTCGATCGAGCACCACCAGGCTACCGAGGACACGACTAGACTGATAGACACTGGATGTATGATATGTATTATATGTTCATAGAGGCAGACATAGATTGTAGTAGCGAGACTAGGTGTGTATATCTCACAGTTTTGGTTTGTAGTCGGCACTAGTAGTTGATAATGTTTTGTATCAAGCATTCACACCTTCAGCTGATGTGCTGGATATATATAGAATAAACCCTTTTACAACCTCTTTTCTTTTATTTAAACTTTAGTTCTGCATTATTTACAATTTCTTAATTTATCATGTAGTCCATTCCATATTTTATATTGTGTTTAACTTGTGAAAGGACAAGCACACTATTTGATAATGATATTGTGTGGGGACAAGACTGTTGGAAAAAAAATTGATTTATCTAAATTTCCTGTTCCAGTAAAAGTTAAATTGTTTCTTTATTTAATGATTATCAACTTTTTAACGGATTATTAAATAAATTGCTTGTCTTATCACCAGAAAAATGGCACCTAAATGAAAGAACAGGTCTGAAACTTGCAACAATGACCCTGAAGAACAAAATAATCAAACCATGAACCAGATGCTAAATTTAATGCAACAACAAATGGTCGTGATGCAACAGCAAATGCAACAACAACAACAATTCCAAAAAAAATAGATGTTGCATCAAGAACAACCTCAAAATCTACCACAAATACCATAACCAGGTGTACCTACTGTTATCTTCAAGCAGTTTCAGGAAGTAAAGCCACCAGAGTTCGAAGGTTCATAGATCCTACTAAAGCCAGAACATGGTTAAAGGAAATTGAGAAAGCATTTGCATTAGTGAAGGTCGAGGCAGATCAAAAGACTGAATTTATAAGTTACTTTCTGAAAGGTGAAGCTAACTATTGGTGGTAGTCAAAGAGGGCTCTAGAAGGTACTGAGATTATGGCATGGGATAGATTTACTGAGTTATTTTTTAAAAAGTATTTCCTACGCTATATGAGGAACCAGATGGAGTTAAAGTTTCTAGGATTGAAACAAGGAAACCTGTTAGTGGCAGAGTATGAGGCAAAGTTTACTGAACTATCTAAGTTTGTTTCTGAGCAGATAGATACGGAAGAAAAGCGAGCAAAGAGATTTCAACAGGGGTTGAAGTCATAGATTCACAATGGAGTAGTAGTTTTTGAACTGACAACATATGCGATAGTCGTTCATAAAGCTATGATAATTGAAGGAGAGAGTGAGATGTCCTAGAAAGAAAGGAGACAAGGAAATTTTCAGAGCCGTTTTAATAACAAGCCGAGATTTCAGGCCCGGACAAATATGAACTTAGGAAGGTTAGACCAGGGAAACCAAAGATCAAGTAATCATTTCCAAGTGACAAATCAGCAGAGGATAGCAAGACCACCATTGCCGATTGTAAGACGTGTAGTCGAAAGTATACGTGTTTATGGAATAAGCCGAATGTTACATATTTCAGATGCAAGCAGAAGGGGCATTATTCCAACAAATGTCCAACAAGGAAGACAGATGTTACATGTTTCCAATATGGTAGGAAAGGGCATATTTCTAGGGATTATAAAGAGCCAGTTGTAGCTGCAAATGTTCCAAGGATTATGGCACCACCGCCACTACTACAATAGAATCACCCCAAGGCAAGGACTTTTAACATGACCATGAAGGAGGCAGTGCATAATCGAAGTGTAGTTGCAGGTACGCTTTATGTGAACTCCGTAAGTGCAAAACTATTAATTGATTCTGGAGCTACAAGATCTTTTATTTCTGAAGAATTTGTTGATAAGTTATGCTGTGAAGTTCAATGGTTAGGTGAAACATTAATTATAAAGTTACCTAATGATGATCAAGTTCATGTTGATCAAGTTTGTCCAAATTGTGTCATCCAAATAGCAGGACATCACTTCTCCGCTGACTTGATACCTTTCAAGTTAGGAGAATTTAATATTATATTAGGAATGGATTGGTTAGCCGGTCATAATGCTCAAATTGACTTTGTGAATAAAAAGGTGAATCCACGAACTATGGACGACGCAAGGATAATATTTAGGGGTGAGAAACAGAAGAAGAAATTCCTCATAATGATGTAGACTAAGAAATTGCTATATTAAGGATGTAAAGCTTATCTAGCTATACGTTAGACATTAAAAAAGGAGGTCCGAGAATTGAAGACATTCTGGTTGTATGCAAATTTCCAGACGTATTTCCTGATAAACTTCCAGGGTTAACCCCGGATCGTGAAATTGAGTTTACTATCGATCTAGCGCTAGGTACTGAACCGATTTCAAAAGCACCATATCGAATTTCACCGGTTAAAATAAAGAAGTTGCCTACGTAATTACAAGATCTTTTGGATAGAGGGATTATAAGACCTAATGTATCCCCATGGGATGCACTAGTATTGTTCGTCAAGAAGAAGGATGGTAGAATGAGATTGTGCATCGACTATCGCGAGTTGAACAAATTAACCATTAAGAATAAATATCCTTTACCGAGGATTGATGATTTATTTGATCAAATGAAATGAGCAACATGGTTCTCGAAGATTGACTTCAGATCAGGTTATCATCAACTAAAGATTAAGGCAGAGGATATTTCTAAAACTGCATTTCGTACCAGGTATGGTTACTATGAGTTCTTAGTAATGGCATTTAGGTTGACTAATGCACCAGCAACATTCATGGATCTAATAAACAAGGTTTTTTAGAAATACTTGGATAAATTTATGATTATGTTTATCGATGACATCTTAATCTTTTCGAAGACTGAGGTAGAACATGCAGAGCACTTGAGAATTGCTTTGGAAATCTTGAGAAAGGAACGACTTTACGTAAAATTTTCTAAATGCGAAATTTGGCTAAGAGAGGTACAATTTATAGGACATGTAATCAATATTGAAAGAATTAAAGTTGATCCAGCAAAGATTGAAGCTATTTTGAATTGGGAAAGACCAAAGATGCCTACGAAAGTCAGACATTTCAGGGGATTAGCTAGTTATTATCGAAGATTCGTTAAAGATTATGAAGATAGCCGCACCATTAACGAAGTTGACTCAAAAGAATGAAAAGTTTATATGGAATGAGAAATGCGAGGAAAGATTTCAGGTTTTGAATAATCGATTAGTAACTGAACCTATATTGGTTTTACCAGATGATCAAGGAGACTTTGTTATCTATAGCGACGCTTCTTACAGAGGACTGGGATGCGTACTGATGCAAAATGGTAACATGATTGCATATGCTTCCAAATAATTGAAGCCTCATGAACAAAAGTAACTGACTTATGACTTGGAATTAGCCGTAATTATGTTTGCATTGAAACTGTGAAGACATTATCTATACGGTGAGAAGTGTGAAATTTCACTGATCATAAAAGCTTGAAGTATATCTTCACTCAGAAGGAGCTCAACATGAGACAGTGATGATGGCTAGAATTAATCAAGGATTATGATGTTTCGATTAACTATCACCCAGGGAAGGTAAATATTGTGGCAGATCACAAAAGCTTGAAGTTATCACCCAGTGTTAACTTCCTTAGAAGAACTAATTGAGGAATTTGAGAAATTGGAAACTGAAGTTCGTATTCCAAAAGAGTCCACGGAGATGAATTATACAATAATGTTTGAACCAGAATTGTTAGAAAAGGTTCAAAGATGTTAAGAAGAAATAATGAGACATGAAAGTGAAAGCTTAACTGCAGAAGAGATTTCAAGTCAGAAGGATGACAAGGGAATTTTACGATTTTCTTCAAGAATTTAGGTACCTAATGTAGCAGAATTAAAAGAAGAAATCTTACGAGACGCCCACAACTCAAGATACTCTATTTATCCTGGAAGCACAAAAATGTTCTGAGATCTGAAGGAAAACTTTTGGTGGCCAGACATGAAGAAGGAGATAGCGAAATGGGTAAGTAAATGTTATACGTGGCAACGAGTCAAGGAAGAACATCAGCATTTAAGTGGATTACTGCAACCACTGCATATTCCGGAATGGAAATGAGAACACCTTGCGATGGATTTCATGGTAGGACTTCTAAGGACCAAGGCAAATCACGATGCAATTTGGGTTATTATTGACATACTGACGAAGTCAACACATTTTATTCCAATCAACAAAAGATTTTCACTTGATAAATTAGTGCACTTATATCTCAAGGAGATTGTGGTGTGACATGGAATTCCTGTATCAATCATTTTCGATCGAGATCCTCATTTTAATTCGAGATTCTGGAGATAGTTTCAAGAATATTTGGGTACTAAGTTAGATATGAGCACAACATACCATCCACGAACGGACGGGCAAAGTGAATGAACAATCCGGACAATTGAAGACATGCTACGAGTATGTGCATTGGACTTTGACGGCAGTTGGGATGAGCATTTACCATTAGTGAAATTTTCTTAAGACAATAGCTATCATGCAAGCATTGGAATGCCACCCTAGGAAGTTTTATATGGGAGGAAATGTAGATCTCCAGTATATTGGGATGAAGTTGGTAAATGAAAGATTCTAGGTCCATAATTGGTCCAGCAAACTAAAGAAAATGTGGAACTTATTCAGAAGCGATTGAAAGCAGCGCAACAAAAATATGCGGACCTAGACAGGAAGGATATGAAATATAATGTGGGAGAACCCGTATTATTGAAGATATTACCATGGAAATGATTAACCAGATTCGGCAAGAAAGTAAAACTTAAACTGTGTTATGTTGGACCATTTCAAATATTGAAGAGAGTAGGGAAAGTTGCATATAAGTTAGCCTTACCACCACATATGCAGCATATTCACAATGTGTTTCATATGTCAATACTTAAGAGATATAATCCAGATTAAAGGCATTTGATGGAATACGAGCCGATAGAGATCCAGGCTAATTTATCTCATGTTGAATATACGGTAAGAATTCTAGACCGGCAGGAAAGTGTGTTAAGGAATAAGTCAGTACCATTAGTGAAAGTTTTGTGGAGAAATCATATGGTTAAAAAGTTAACATGGGAGCTTGACAGTGAAATATTAGAAAAGTATCCCCAGTTATTTTCTTAGCATAGTTCTGACGGCAGAATCCTTTAAGGTGGGAAGGATGTAACGAATGAGAAATTATGATTGTCTTGTAAGATATTAAGTGAGTATTATATGCTTTATTATATCATGTTAGATATATTTGAGATGTCATGTCTAATGGGTTTCATGTTTAATTTTCAGATCTTAACAAACAGGAAATATCAGTACTTACTGAAATTAACATTTACTGAAAGTCAGAACTTAAGGATATCAGTACTTAAATTATCAGAAGATAATTATCAGAAGATGGATATCAGAACTTAAGTGCGGAAGGACGAATAGTTAAGGAAAGGCTGATTGAAAGGAAAGAAGATCAATACTAAATAAAGAAGAGATATGAATAGAGAAGATTTCTATGGAAGATAGAAGACTTGGAAAAGAAGATATCTAATTGATATATTTTAGGATACAAAATCATATTCAATATCAATTAGCGATTATCTTGTAACTGTGTAGTATATAAACACGGATATAGGGTTTACACTATATGTGTTATCCTAATCGAAGTTATTATTTATTATAACCCTAACAGCTCTCGTGATAATCTGTTCATCACTGAGAGAGGACAGTTCCATATTGTAACAAAGTTTAATAAAGTTTGTTTTCTGTTACTTGTGTGCTTTAATTCAATTTGATTTTGATAAACACTATATTCAACCCCCTTCTACAGTGTGTGTGACTGAACAAGTGGTATCAGAGCAGATCTGTTAACACACAAACAGTTTAAGATCCGAAAACAATCATGCCTGAAGAAGAACAAACTCCAACCAAGCCCACTAAAACTGAAGAACCTCCAAAGACTCAAATCCATAGTCGATATGAGACTATTAGAGTTCCCATACTGAAACCATCCGAATATCCCATATGGAAGGTGAGGATGTCTATGTTTCTGGAAGCTACTGATCCAGAATACCTTGACAGAATCAATGAAGGAGCACACAAGCCAACCAAACTCTCTATTGTAGTTGCAGGTGAACCAGCAAAGTCTGTACGAAAGGAGAAGAGTGATTACACTGCTGGAGATATCTCATCAATTGCTAAGGATGCTAAGGTACGACACTTGCTACATAGTGCCATTGATAATATAATGTCAAACAGGGTAATCAACTGCAAGACTGCAAAGGAGATATGGGATGCTTAGGAGACAAGATGTCAGGGAACTGATTCAATTAAGAAGAACAGGAAGACTATACTCACTCAAGAGTATGAGCGCTTTGACTCAAAGCCTGATGAGTCATTAACTGGTTTATATGACAGATTTGTCAAACTCTTGAATGATTTGTCACTAGTTGATAAAGAATATGATCTTGAGGATTCAAATCTTAAATTCCTGTTAGCTCTTCCTGAATGTTGGGATTTGAAGGCCACCACTATAAGAGACAACTATAATCTTGAAGAAACAACTCTTGATGAAATTTATGGGATGCTCAGGACTGATGAACTTGAGATGGAACAAAGAAACAAGAGAAAAGGAAGAAAGTCTAGGACAGTTGCTCTTAAGGCTGAGGAGGAATCCCCCAAAAGGCAAGGGAAAAGCTCTCATTACAAAGTCTGATACTGAATCATCAAAATCTGATACTGATGATGACTCAGAAACTGAAAGCTTACCGGAGATGGATCCTGATGAAGAGATGATGAAGCTGTGTGCTCTTATGGTGAAAGGAATCACAAGGATTGCATACAGGAAATTCAGAAAGGGAAAGAAGTTTTCCAGGAAAGGTGCAAGTTCTGATAAGAAGAGTTTTAGAAAATCTGAAGGCAGAGGAGGAAACTCTGAGAGAGGAGATTACACAAATGTCAAATGCTACAATTGTAGTGAGAAAGGCCACATATCTCCTGATTGCAAGAAAGTGAAGAGTGACAAAGGCAAGACTCTTGTCACAAAGAAGAAAAGCTGGACAGACACTTCAGATTCTGAGAGTGAGGTGAACTATGCCTTGATGGTAAATATTGATAGCAGTTCTGATACTCCTAAGTTAAAGGTACCTCAAACTACTTATGCCTTTCATACTGATGATATTAATGAGTTGAGAAGATATCTTAAAACCATGTTCATTAGTTATAGAGATAAAACTTTAAGATGTGAAAGATTAACTTCTTAAAATCTTGCTTATAAGAAGAGGAATGATTATTTAGAAAAAGAGTTAGTCATGTTCCATCAAACTCAGAAAGATAGAGATGATGCCTTTTATGTTAGGGATGAAATACTTAAAATAAATGAATATCTAAAAACTGAGATAGAAAAGGAAAAAAAGATTATCAGGACTTGGACTAACTCTGGCAGAACAACTCAGAATTTGTAAAGTAGTGGAAACTAGAAAGAAGGCTTAGGTTATGGAGATGATAAGAATGATAATGGAACTGTAGAGATTGAGCCTATAGTTGTTAAACAAAAGCCAAAGGTAAATCCTGTTAAGTTTGTAGCTGTAAAGTCTGATATTGATAAATCAGAAGTTAAAGATAAATTAACTTCTGACTAACCAAAACAGGGTAAGCCAACTGAAGTAAACATAGGCTTAATGACAAAGAAGCAGCTTAAGCATAAGCTGAAAGATGTTAAGAATGTAAACAGGGTAAAGCCACCTAGGAAAAATAGGAATGGAAAGGAAGGTGTGAATAAAAGTAACAATTATAAGCCTGTTCCTAATGCTCCTAGAAAAACATGTCATAACTGTGGAAATTCTAACCATCTAGCTTCTTTTTGCAGGAAAAATAAGAACATAAACTCCTTACCTTCAAAGTCAGGGGTTAAGAGTCAGTCTGTTAGATATAAGCCACAAAATCCTTTTTTAATTGTGGTAGTTTATGGCATTCCATTTATACTTGTAAGGAATATCATAGTTTGTACTATGATTATTATCAAATAAAACCTTCTTTAAAGAAAGTTAGCATTGTTCCTTCTAGTGTAAGTTCTGATGCAAAGTCTGATAGTGTAAATGTTGATAAGAAAAATGTTAACATAAACTCTGATGCTAAATCCGCTGCAAATGTTAACAAACTTAATAAGGCCAAAGGATCCAAGCAAGTCTGGGTCTTTAAACTAATCATTAGTGGTCTTTGTGATTGCAGGGCAACAGGAAAAATATCCTAGTTTCGGACAGTGGATGTTAAGGACATATGACTGGAAATAAAGCCCTGCTATCAGACTTTGTGGAGAAAGCTGGCCCAAGTGTTTCTTATGGAGATGGCAATATGGGAAAAACTTTGGGATATTGCAATATCAATGTGGGGAATGTCATCATTAAAAAAGTAGCTCTGCTCTCAGGACTTAAACACAATTTGCTCAGTGTTAGTCAAATCTGTCATAGAGGTTATCATGTGGATTTCTTTAAAGAACACTGTGAAGTTGTAAGCAAATCTACAGGCAAAGTTGTTCTGAAAGGATACAGGCATGGTAACATTTATGAAGCCAAGCTTTCAACAAGTACTAATGGTTCTGCAATCTGTCTGTTAAATAGAGCATCAATTGAAGAAAGTTGGAATTGGCACAAGAAACTCTCTCATTTAAATTTCAACAATATAAATGAACTAGTCAAGAAAGATCTTGTGCGAGGTTTTCCAAAATCAGTATTTGCTCCTGATGGCCTTTGTGATTCCTGTCAAAAGCCAAAACAAAGAAAATCTTCATTCAAGAGCAAGACTGGATCTTCAATTCTTGAGCCTTATCACCTACTACATATTGATCTATTTGGTCCAGTGAATGTCATGTCTTTTGCAAAGAAGAAATATGTTATGGTCATAGTGGATGAGTTCACCAGATACACATGGGTGTATTTTTTGCACACAAAAAGTGAAACTGCATCTATTTTTATTGATCATGTCAAGCAACTGGATAAATTGGTCAAAGATTCTGTGAAGATCATAAGAAGTGATAATGATACTGAGTTCAAAAATTTGATCATGGAAGAGTTCTGCAAAGACCATGGAATAAAGCAGGAATTTTCTGCTCTTGGAACTCCACAGCAAAATGGAGTTGTTGAAAGAAAGAATAAAACTCTTATTGAACCTGCACGAACTATGCTTGATGAAGCAAAGTTGCCAACCCACTTTTGGGCTGAAGCTGTGCAGACTGCTTGTTTTACTCAGAATGCAACACTCATTAACAAGCATGGAAAAACACCATATGAGATGGTGAAGAAAAAGAAGCCAAATCTGAAGTATTTTCATGTATTTGGATGCAAGTGTTTTGTTCTTAAGACTCATCCTGAACAGCTATCCAAATTTGATCTAAAAGCTGATGAAGGAATTTTTGTTGGATATCCACTTTCCACAAAAGCCTTCAGAGTCTACATTTTAAGAACAAGGGTTGTCATGGAATATATCAATGTCCCTTTTGATGATAAGAAAATTACAGGACTTGAAGATTTCAATGATCATGATCAGTTGAGATTTGAGAATGAAGTTTTAAATTCTGATACTATAAATCCTGACAGTCTAAATCCTGATACTGCAAACTCCGATGGATTAAACTCTGATGTTATTGAAACTGTAGTCACTATGTCAAAGGAAGATGCACCTGTCCAGGGGGAGCATACTGAAGATACTACCACATTTCAAGAAGTATCAGAACCTACAACATACTCTTCAAGTTCTGATTCATCAAGTTCTGATGGGCCAAGTTCTGATAATTCCGGAAACTCAAGTGCTGATATTTCTGGAAACTCAAATTCTGAAGGATCAAACTCAGAGAGCATAATTTTAGGGGGAGAATCAGAAAATGTTAATGAAGACATCATGAATCATGGGGGAGCATCCAGTTCTAGAGAAAATCTTCCATCTGCAAGGAAGTGGACTAAAGCACATACACCTGACTTAATTAGTGGAAATCCTGATGCAGTTGTTAGAACTAGAACAGCTACATCAAATGAATGTCTTTATCACTCTTTTCTCCCTCAGACTGAACCAAGGAAAGTGGAAGAAGCTCTTCAAGATGTTGATTGGGTGCAAACAATACAGGAAGAGTTAAATGAATTTGAAAGAAACAAAGTCTGGACCCTAGTGCCAAGACCAAAGAACAGATCTGTTGTTGGTACAAAGTGGGTGTTCAGAAATAAAATAGATAGTGATGGCATAATTACAAGGAATAAAGCAAGGCTGGTTGCAAAAGGATATTCTCAACATGAGGGCATTGATTTTGATGAAACATTTGCACCAGTTGCTAGATTGGAAGCCATAATGATATTTTTGGCTTATGCTGCTCACAAAAAGTTTACAGTCTTTCAAATGGATGTGAAAAGTGATTTTCTCAATGGAGAATTGAAAGAGGAAGTATATGTTGAACAACCTCCAGGTTTTGTAGATTCAAAATTTCCTAATCATGTCTACAAACTAGACAAAGCATTTTATGGCCTTAAGCAAGCTCCAAGAGCATGGTATGAGACACTAGCTCAGTTTCTTCTGGAAAGTAGATTTAATAGAGGAACTATTGATAAAACATTGTTTTATCTCAACCATGGAAATGACTTACTTTTTGTGCAGATATATGTTGATGATATCATTTTTGGTTCTACAAATGACAGACTTTGTAAAACGTTTGCCAAGCTGATGCAGTCAAGATATCAAATGAGTATGATGGGGGAACTCAGCTATTTTCTGGGCCTTCAAGTCAAGAAAAATGAAGAAGGCACTTTTATTTGTCAATCCAAGTACACCAGAAATTTGCTGAAGAAATTTGGAATGCAAGATTGTTCAAGTGTATCCACTCCCATGACCACTGTAACAAAATTGGATAAGGATACTGGTTCATCAGTAGATATTACTGATTACAGAGGTATGATTGGCTCACTACTCTATTTTACTGCAAGTAGACCTGATATCATGTATGCTACCTGTCTATGTGCAAGATTTCAAGTAGATCCAAGAGAACCTCACTTAACAGCTGTGAAAAGAATTTTCAAGTACCTTAAGGGTACAGTTGACCTGGGATTGTGGTATCCTAGAGAATCAGACTTTAAGCTAATAGGTTACTCAGATGCAGATTTTGCAGGATGCAAAATTGACAGGAAAAGCACAAGTGGAAGCTGCCAATTGCTTGGAGGAAGATTAGTTTCTTGGTTTAGAAAGAAACAGAAGTCAATTTCCACATCAACTGCAGAAGCAGAATACATTGCTGCAGGAAGCTGTTGTGCACAGATTCTTTGGATGAAGAATCAGTTACTGGATTATGGGTTAGAATTTTCCAAAGTTCCTATTTACTGTGATAATCAAAGTGCTATTGCTATGACAGGTAATTCAGTTCAACACTCAATGACAAAGCACATCAGCATTAGGTACCACTTCATAAGGGAACATGTGGATGAAGGTACAGTGGAATTGCATTTTGTTCCAACAGATCAACAACTAGCAGATATCTTCACAAAACCACTGTATGAAGCTACCTTTAGAAGATTGGTAAATGAACTTGGAATGGTTTCAGGTTCTTTCTCTAAATCTACTTAGTTTATGTTCTGATACATCAGATTTTATGATCAGTATTTACAGATATTACTATCTTTGTGTATTCTGTGCTTAATTAGAAATTTTCTAAGTGTTGATTGTTGTCTGATGTGAATTTCTAAACTCTGATAGTGATATGACTATTTCTGTGACTATTCAATCCAATGAGGATAACTGTGCTAGATGCTGACCTAGTAGTCTTTAATATACTAAAGATCCCATGTATGAAGTAATTGTTTATGTGGAAATCTTTTAACACAAGCAAATTCTGATATTGAGCTTAGTTAAAGTTTACTTTGTGTATCTTGTTACTAAGTCAAAAACTAGAATATTGCTTCTTAACTGTTAAGTTTTGAAGTTGGTAAATCTGATGGATGTACTAAGTGCTGATAAGCCTCACTAATCAAAATAAAAGAAAATAAAATAAAAATCAGGTACTCCTTTGAGATCTAGAGTAAAAATGTGGAAGGGAAGACCCAAATGCATTGCTGGTATTAAGTTATATGCATTAGAAAAGCAAAATAAAATTTTCTTGGTGACTTTTCACATTCTCTGATTACTGGAGAAATACTCTGACAATAGCATAAATTCTGATAAGCAGTCGTGACTCACTTACACTGAGAAGCCACTGTAAAATGGAATTTCAAAAGATGCATAAAATGAGCACAAAACAGTTGAGATAGACTCATGCATGAACTCATTCTATAGTAGACTTCAGAATAATGACAAATTTTGAGCAAAGTTCTTAGTTATGCCTTACTTCTAAGATGTACTGAAGTGAATCAAACTTTAATCTTTATCTGATATTTAGCTTACTGCACACATATACACTCCATATGAATGATGAAAATTTCTATGGTGATAAATGTTATTTTAGATGAAGAGTTTAAGTGTCAGTTGCATAAATTCCGAGGACAAGTTCTGATGGAAGTTCTGATGATTAAGTTCTGATGAAACCATATCAGTACTTGTGTGAAGAATTACAGGAATAAAACATTCACTTTTCGAGTTAAGGAGCCATGTTCTGATGACTGTTAAGTTCTGATATAAGTCTAAGTTCTGATATTAAATCCTGATTCTTTACTTGACTTATTTGTGGTTAAATCTGAAACAGTCATATTTAAAATCAGAATATGTTTGGGTGAGATATAAACAGTCAAAATAATTTGGCTTAGTGGTCCTTGTATATGCACAATAATTTTTACTTGTTTTGTGTGCTCATTAACTCCTGTTTTAAGTCTCTAATGGCTGTCATAATTACTCATCGGTCTAGGGAGACGAGGTTTTACTTCTTTTCGTTTCACACTCCTTGCATCCCTTGGTCTTCCCTTGTCTATATAACTGACTAATAATCCTTCAGTAAAAACCAATTCTTTCTTCTCTCAAACAATGACTCAGTTTGGGTAGTTTTACCGCTATGGCTCAGACAAGGTGACTATTTGGAACAATGGAGTTCCAACTCGTTATCCTATCAACAACATTCCTTCTAATCTCTGGATTCAATTTCCAGAGATCATTAAAAATGATTTGTTGACTGTTCAAAGAGATCTTCATCTCCGTTCTCTTCGTCAACAGGAGAGAATCATTCTTCTTGCTATTCTTTTTATTGAAGATAGGAAGAAGAATTAATTGCTATCCTCCTATTTCTCTTCACTATCAGATGTGTCAGTCTTTTAGACTATGAATAAGGCTGTCAATGTTAGGGATTCTAGACCAGGGGAATCTTGTAATTTTCTGCATGTAATTTAAGTTTCATGAAATGTATTCATTTGATATATTAATGAAATTTTACTTTATTGCAAGATTTTGTCTCTAAGTCGTTTCATATTTTGATGACCCTTTACACTCTGATAATAATCAAGTTGTGCTGCTTACGTGGTAGTGTTTATTTGCTTGGTTTATTTTTGGTTATTCTTAAATGGGATTATTTTATCAGAATAATTATTTAAATGGAATTACTTGATTAATGGGATTATTTGGTTAGTGGGACGGTTTTTCTCCTTGAAAAACTGCATGTGATAAATAATGATTACTGAATACCCGTGCCCATTAATTAATTTTTACTGTGGCATGCCTGACAGGTGTCCACAGATCTTTCATATTCGTCTCAACGGTTATCTTTTACCATGTATACGTAAAAGAGAAAAGATTATAAAATCTTTTATTCACTTTTATAATCTATCTCTCTCCTTTTACTCTTATACTCTCACTATTTTCTGACGATTTATCAAACGGGCATTTTCTCGAACCCCTTTCAGACACTCAAATTTTTCACTTATTTCTGATGGCGCCCAAGGATTTAATTGTTGATGGAGCCAGGTTTGTACCAAATAACTATGCTGCAATCTTGAACAAGGCTGAAGCTCCATCAGATTTGCACTTTGTGCAAGATTTCTTAGAAAATAGTGAGATTGGGTATGCTTTGACCCAACCTCAAACCATTTCAAGCCAACAAGTACTAACATTTTGGCGAACTGGGATTTTTGATGATGGTGGTGCTACTAGTACTCCAAGCATCGTATTTGAAGTAAATGATGTTGAGCCTGTGGTCACTCCTGGAGCCGTTCATAAAGCTCTTCAGTTACTAGAAGGCTGTATATTCTCAACAGTGGAGGACCTGTTCTACAGCAGCTAATGGCCAGTTTGGGATATTTGACAAGTTTGGGAAAGCTTGGACAATTAAATACAGCAAATATCAGGAAGGAATGAAGCTTTTTCTTCGATTGTATCACTAAGGCATTCGCCAATAAGTGCTCCAACTTTGATGTCATTCCAATCATGAGTCAACAAATCGGGTATGCTCTTATTCATCAAAGTCACTTTGATTTTGAAAGAGCTGTGTTAGGTTTCATAGGGGATAGGATGACAGAGGATAGGAATGTAGTATACTTTGCTAGATTCTGTCAGCTTATATATTCTTTTTGTTGTGCTGATGAGCCCCAACCTACCACTGATTTAATTCCACCCTTTAAGCTTGCAGAAAGGGCTTTTAATGACTTGCTAAATGCTGACATAAAGAAACAACTGGTTAGACCCTTACAGATACCTCGTTTAGTGAAAACATATACTGGTAAATGTTGATCCTCAAACCTCCACATCTGTTTACCCTGATGTTCAACCCACCAATACATCCCAGCCACCACAACAGCCATCACAACATACCACATCTACACAAACACCTCAAACTTCTCAACCTCAACCTGCTCAACCCTCAATCAGGACATATTTCAAACCATCACAGTCATCTCAACCTTCAGCACATCCAGTGCAGCCTTCTTCTGCTAGAGCAACAACATCAAGATCTAAGAAAGTTTCACAGCAGAAAAGAAGGAGGATCATCTTGAGAGATGAATCATATGATGAGGCACAGGTTCAACCTACAGAACCTGTTGTTTCTGCAGCTGAGAAAGTCTCTTCTCAGAAAGCTACAGTGACTAGGAGTTCTAGGTCCCTGAAAAGGCCTAGAACAATTAATTCTGATGATGCAGTTCCTACAGTCTCTTCAAAAGCTAAAAGATTTAAGACATTAGTAAAAAGGCCTGCAGACTCTGGTAAAGGAATGGAAGCAGCAACTAAGGAAGGGGGTCAGGAATCTCTGATCTCACAAGACCCTGTTGAAGCTCACAATTCTCCAAGTACTGATCCAGACCATCATGCAACTCATCACTCTCCACTTCATGAGCCAGAAACAACTCATATTCCCACACCTCCAGTATCTCCAGTACATGCTGATAACCAGGGGCCAAGTGATGAAATTGACATCCATAACTTGCAAGTGCCTCAGGTTTTGTATCTGGAAGCTCCACCAACTACACACCTTTCTCAGCACACTCCTCCTGCCACTCCAGTGCTAAATTCTGATGATCTTGGAGATGAATCTCAAATTGCTTCTCATACAGTCATTTTATCAGAAGATGATGATAGTGAAGATTCTGCCACTTCTGTTGCACTGCCTGCTGCAAACTATGATGAAGTTGATGTTAATGTAGATGCTGATGCAGCTGGTCCTTCTGGACATGCTCCTCTACCACCAGCTTCTAAGGCTGCTTTTATCAAGAAGTTTGTAGAAAGGGCTCCTCCAGTTCCTTGGAGTGAGACTAAAAGAGGGCAAGAGTGGATCCAAGATTGGAATAATGTTGAATTTGTCCATAATGCATCTGTTCTTTCTGAGCATCTGACAAAGGCTGGTGAGATGTTTGCCAATGATGATTTCAAGGCACATCTTAGAGTTACAACACTGAGTACAAGGCACCTTCAAGGTCAACACTCAGCAACTCACGCCCAACTGGACAAAATTAGAAATACATTGTTAGAGGATGCAGAGAAGATCAAAGTAGAGAAGCAGAAGTTTTTCAAGCCTAACTTTGACCGTTTAGAATATATTGAAAAGTCTCAAGACAAGTAGCAAGCTCAAATTTCTCAAATGGTACAATATCAAGCTGCTCAACAAGTTCAGCTTAATGAACTTCAAAATTCTGTGGAATTGCTTGTCTCCCTGCTTCTTCCTGATGATGCCAAAAAGGGGGAGAAAGTAATTAAGTCCAAATGCAAGTCTACTACATCACAGAAAGAAAAAGATGATGAAAATGAAGATCAGGGAAACTCTGAAATGGGTGAAGGTCAAAGAAAAAGCAAAGGCTCTTCACTACAGAAAGACAGAACTACAAGTCATATGCTAAGTTCTGATGCTGGCAAGAAATAAAGCTCAGGTAAACAAGTTCTAGTCAATCCTGAAGATCTTGATGAAGAGATCTCAAAGAAGCTGTTTCTTAAAGAAAATCCAGGGATGGATCTTGAAATGCTGGAAGAAGAAGAAGCTAGACTGAAAGCTGCAATTGATAAGTCACAATCTAAGTCTAAAGTTTCTGCAACAGCAAAGAAACCTCCACAGGCTAAAGGCATTGTGATTAAAGAAAGAACAAGTGTTGAGGCATCTAAAGCCAAATCAAAAGTTGAGTATGATCCAAAGTTTAAGGGAAAGGTAAAGTTGATGAACCTGTAAGGGTTTACATGCCAACTATGGATCAACAAATAGATGTTGATGAAGATACTGATATGATTTTGAAGAACAAGAAAGATTCTCAAACAACCTCTGACAGAGCTCAAGTTGTTTAAAGTCAGGAGTTAGTAAATTCAGATGCTATAAGAAAGCAAGCAATCTCTGACACAGCTCAAGTTAGCTTGACATCAGAAGATAAGGGAATAACCTTTGCATTGCTCATGTTAAACCTTCAACTACTCTACCAGAATTCACCCAAGCTAAACAATCTGCTCAAACTCTGAAGAGTACATCAAGAGGTTTTCAGAGTAGAATGCTTCTAGGAAAGGAGGCAAGGGATAAAACTGGTTTGGGAAATGCTGATGAAAGAAGAGTAAGCAACACAACTCTAGATCCTACATCTCTGTCTGAACCAGGAATAGGCACAACTCCTGAAAGATTAGATTAATTGGAGTCTGTACATATGGTTTACCACTCTGCACTGAAAGAACAGGTTATGTTATATTTCATGACATATGGGAGGGTATTCCAGATTAGGAAGGATGCTATTAACTTGAAGTACTATGAAGAATTGGAACATGTGTTATATTTGCTTCAAGTAAAGAACAAGTAAAGAACGACTCAATTTTAATACTCAAAATATTTTAATTACTTGAGTGACTATCTGACTTACGTGCTATGTGATTTATGTGATTAATTGAGTCCTAAATGCTAGTTTTAATTATCGTACGAGTTAATTTATATCTTACGGGTAGGCAATAAGGTTTCGAGGATTCGAATTGATGTACAATTAAGGTACAAGTCAATTGAATTGGTATCTTTCCTTATAAATACAAATCGAGAAAGGAAGTACAAATCAGTGCTAGATAGCAATAGTAAATTTGGAATAGATTGCGTACCATGCAAGTTTTTTCCGTTATTCTAAATTTAGAATAGTGAATTGCTATACTTATTCCTATACTTGATTATAAGTTCTTGATACAATGAACATATAACCTTCATTGAAGTTCATTGCAAATTATTACTGTTCTTTTGATAATTCCTTTATAATAATTCTGATTATCTTGGAATATTGAATACCTCTATTCATATTCCACTAGATTACACCTTATCTACACCTAGATATAACTCATAATGTTGGGATAATATCAAAGCATACCGATTGTTCCAGATGGTTATCTTATGGACTGGATGGTTACGAATAGGGCCATGAATGGACCAGACCATTTGTGATTAGGCCAGAATGGCCTGGGTACCCGATGTAATGGTGGGTCTATTCGGATGGGCATAGATCCGCACTGTATCCCGACTGATCAACAAGTTATAGTGCATATATTGGTTTTTATGTCGAGTCTAGTTTATTGTTGGTCGCCGATAGCGCCCTTCCTTATATAGATACTTTTGGAAATTTCTTACCCATTCATTATCAGATTCTCTTGATTTTACTTTGTGATACTATATATATATTGTGTACTTGTTGAGAAATTCTAGCTCACACTTATTGTTACTCACTTTTATCTTTAAATAAATCTTGAGAATGAAGCCTATTCATACCAGGGTAGTAAAGAAGCAAGTGAAAATGCGGGACCCTCTGGCACCAAGAGTGCTAATCCCAATCCAGGAAGAGAGCGTTGAACTACCAAATCAGATTTAGCTTGGATAGTTCTTGTGTGTGTTTGAATAAAATGGAACTAGTTTTAAAACATATTTAGGTAGTTGGGTTGTAATAAATAAAGATGTTTGTAAGATTTATAATTTAAGAATGTAATAATAGTAGTGTTGTATTCTTATTGTAACACCCCCAAATCCGGGGTCGGGGATCCGGGTCGTCACGAGTTCTTTTTCCCTTAATAACACCCAATCTTAATAAACAATCAACTACTCTGTACTGTGACCCCACAATAAACATACACACCACAAGTTATAGTCTCAGAGATGAATATCCAAAAATAACACGAGTCATTTTATTCCAAAATTCTATGCCATTACACCTTAAAAGGGTTTCTGAATAGATTTACATTTCTTTGCCATTATTACATTTAATAAAGATACATAAGTCTGGTACATCAAAAGTTGAAATCCTAGCCTATTGGTAGTTCCTACCTCAGCTACAGCGACATCAACGCCTATAGGAAACTGCGGAACGTTTCCTATCCGCTCGCAAATTGGGAGCTTGGTCCTGTTCATCTTTTCTATCTGTTGTTGTGTGATGAAAGAAGAAAGCAAGGGTGAGCAACAAGCCCACCAAAATAATATGTATAATGATTAACAATATAAGAGCATTCTCATAGTACTCATGAAAGTCTTGGTCAAGAAGAAATGAACCAAGGTGATATCTTAACGCGACCAAGTCGCAAAATATTCAGTATATATACATATATACTTTTCACAATCTTTGAAATCCTCTGACATGTATAATATACACAGAGTTCCGGTTTATAACTGTATAAAAATATCGTTGCAAGGTGATCTCATATATCCAACCTTGTCTCAATGTTTTTCTGAAAATCTTTGTCATGCATAAGATAATCATTAACTAGATATAAGTTTAAAAGATGAAGTTACAGGATACTCCAATATACTTATATCTTTTCCGAATACTACTTGAACTACCACCGTTCAAGTTATAATTAGTTTCAAAAGTTCATCACACTGATGAGACTACAAGATAAGACTTGAATAGATTCAATGTTTGAAATATCATTATAAATAATGAAGTTACGAGATACTTCATTAAGTCCTGATATATATATACACACCTATATATATATACATTTCATACACTCCTTGAAAACCTCTGTTATGAAAATTATAAACAGAGTTGCAATATCCAATAAATTTGGAAAGGAGAAAACCTTGGCATAAACCTGATATCTTGCTGATCAGGCAAAGATACCAATAAGTAACCTTTTCTACTAGTAGATGAATGAATCCCCCACCGGTCATCACCCTGGCCATATAAGGACCTTGTGCTGGACCGCCACCCGGCCTCTTACGCGTTGATGGACTGCCACCCAGCCACTTACACTTAGATAGACCGTACCCCGGCCTGTCGCTTATGCCGACTTAATTAGATGGACTTACTTCCCGAACGTTGGGCAAGTAATCAAATCGTTTTTTCAAAACAGCAACCACGTTGCGAATGTAAAATACACCACAGAGCCGGATCCCCCAGGTTTTGAGCGAGTATTTAAATCCCCTTCGAAAGGAAGATCTTAAATTTGAAAATGAGTTTTGGGATCCGCCCTAACTTTTAAAAATCATTTTGAAGACTCGAAAACATTTTTTAAGAATGTTTGGAGTAATGTTGATTTAATAAAATAAATCAGTCCCAATATATTAGAAAATATCTGAATATTAATATTTAAATAATATTTCCATAAAGAATAATCTTTATAAAAATAATTGAAGTAGAAGTTTTAAAACTCATACTTGAAATGAATATTAATAACCAAAGATATACTTATACGAAAGTATGATCTTTATTTGAATAATCGAAAATAAGTTTGATTATCGAAACATTATTCCTTAATAAAATAAAGAATATTATTTAGTAAATAAGCGGAGTCATAAGTCCTCGAATGAATATTCAAAATAATATTCATTAAATAAAATAAGCGGAGTCATAAGTCCTCGAATGAATATTCCAAATAATATTCATTAAATAAAATAAGCGGAGTCATAAGTCCTCGAATGAATATTCCAAATAATATTCATTAAATAAAATAAGCGGAGTCATAAGTCCTCGAATAAATATTCCAAATAATATTCATTAATAAAGTTATAGAATAAAACTTATTCGATTAATAGTTTTGAAAACTATATCTATATATATATAAATATATATATATATATTATACTCGGGAACATCGACTCCCGGTTTAGAAAAATGTTCACCTTTGGGTCCCCTATACTAAGGATAAACGCCACTACTGCTTATCTCTAACATAGGTATTATGCAACTAATAAGCATTTGAACCAACAGATATATAAATCAAGAATACGAAACAGGCATGCATATATACCATATCACATGCTACAATATATCGCAAGAATTTGCTAATAACAAATATGCATTTATCACAAGATCATGCATATACACATATACATCACAACAACAGTTATACGGGTAGAAAACTTGCCTGGGCGACTGGGGGTTATAAATGGCTTGGGGCGAGTCTGGTAACCTATAAACAACATATAAGTTGGAATTAAACCAAAGTCACTTGTAAATCTATACTTTAACCAAATTAGACTCTAACGCTCGCTTTGCGCTTACTGATTCTCTTAAGTCGCTCGAGTACCCTCGGCTCCACCATTTTTAATAAATTAACCATTAAGGGTTTTAAGGCGATTCTTTCGCGAGTACCTTACCAACTACCTAATCCACTTTACATAAATGTTTCATACCCCAATTAGTCATTTAAGGTCCTTAACCAAGGTTTCAAAGTAAGGCGAGGGGTAATGGTTCGGTCACAAAACGCCGTTACTTAAAATGGTCATTTCTCCTAAACCGTACATCGGATTCAAACGAACCACATATCAAAACGAAGCTCGTAACATGAACTATCTAATAATGGCAATGGTCAAAACATAACAGGGAGTTCTCGGGTCCTGATGTTAAGAGCAAAAACAGTCTAAAGTAAATCGGACATTACGACGACTATGTTTACGCGATTTCCCCAATTTTTACCATTCCAAATCATATCAATCCAACTGCCAATCAACAACTCAAGATACACATCAATGCTACTGATTTCAGTCATAATAAGCTCAAGGATCTCAATCCAATCATATATTATAACATCTCCAAATTCAACTAAACTACTTAACAATTAAGCTCGAATCATGCTTATCATTCAAATTACTACTCCTCCATCCAAACCATCTCCAAACTTCAACATTCAAACTTATTACTAAAGGGTGTGAAGATTTATACCTTTCTTGGAGGGTGGAAAGTTACTAGGAAGCCTTATGGAGCCTCCTACAAGCTTGATCTTTCCAAAGAAATCAAGAACACAAAGTTAGGCTTAAAAGTTTTTTAAAGTCCGATTGAAAGAACTATAAAAATGACGGTCTTACCATGCTTATTTGGACGAGACTTGTGAAGAAGAGTTGTAGGACATCTCAATACCTTTCCAACGAGTTATAGAACACAATATTTGAGTGAGTATTGAAGGAGATATGGTAGTTTGAAGTTGCTGTGTTTATTTTGGCCGAGAGCTTGATGAAGAAAAGGGAAGAGCTTTTGTGTTTTTTGTGATTTGTTTTGATTTGCCTTGGTTGTTTTTGTTTTGATTTTGGTTAATTACCTTTCTAACCTTGAACTTTGTGTGGTTTCAAATCAACCACATCTCCTTCCCCTTATGTCATGCTTATGATGTCATCATCCCTTACTTGCCCTCTTCTTATTGGTTGGATGACCTCATCATCCCTAACCTCCTTGATTAACTTCCTAATTGTTTGCCTAATGACCGCTGATCTGTTATACGGTTCGCTTAACTTTCGTTCTCGTTTCTCGTTTGAGGGATCATACCCGGGATCTTATTACCTGGGTTTCCTTAACCTTTCTCAATACATTATAATCCTTTTATGATCCTCTCTTATAATCCTTTATTTTAAATCCTTTTTATCCTGCTACCTTATACTCAATTCTTTCCGTATCTAGTGGATTTCCAGGAAAAATCAAAGTGTTCGGATTTGGATTCTGACGATCTTTACATACACTTATATCCCATATAAAGTACTAATAAGATCTCAGAAGATCAATAAAAGAACCCCTACATAGTGTGGCATGAAAAGTTTTCTCATTCAGCATAATCAGCAAAAACACTATTCATAAGGGTTACAAAAAAATTCAAAATTTTGGGGTTATTACAGTCTCCCCTCCTTAAAAGGATTCCGTCCCGGAATCAGATAGAAAATGAATATGGATACTCTCTTAGCATTGCACTTTCTAACTCTCACTTAATTTTCCCTCATTGGGGTTCTACCATCAAACTCTGACTAGTTTGATAACCCTTACTGGTTGCTCCATATAGGTCAAGTCTGGTTGCATGTCTATGTGCTCATATACCCCTATTTATCTGGCATCCGAATTACACTACCTTAATATTGATACGTGGAACACGTTATGAACTCACTACATGTTCGGGGGTAGGGCTAGCTCATATGCTAACTTCCCAATACGTCTTACAACAATTCATGGGCCTAGCTTTCCTTTCCTTCCGAACCTCATCCATCTTTTCCAAGGGAATACCTATAACAGCACTAGGTCCCCTACTTCCTATTCCTTGTCCTTTCGTGTCAAATCAACATATTTATCATGTCCATCTTGGGCTACTACCAGCCGTCCTCTGATTAGATCTATCATATCCTTGGTCCTTTGGACCACTGCTGGTCCGAGCATCTTGTGCTCTACAACTTTATCCTAACATAAGGGAGATCGACATTTTCTACCCTCAAAGATCTCATAAGACGACATCTCGATACCTGACATACGATCTATTATCGTGAGAAAACTCAATCCGCGTTAAGTGATCATTCCAAATTCTTTCAAGTCTATTGCACAGACTCTCATTATAGCTTTTAGCATTAGAGCTTTTGCTTCTCAATACCCATTCTTTTCCAGTTCGTAATCGCTACTACCTTCCGTTCCTAATATTATACTGGTTACACTTTTGCTCGTTAGCGTTCTATAACCTTTTAATAAATGCATCAACTTTAGTATCACGAACGTGTTTCCATTCCGAATACCACCATAACTTTACTACTCCTTTTTCAGCTGCTTCTATCTTTGGAAGCTTGATCAATCATATAGAAGTAAAGGAATTTGTTGAGAGATCACTATGATCATGAACACTTGTTATATCGCATAGTTAGTACAGAAGGTGGCCAGCCTTTAGTACTTGACAAGCAATTAAACAATAGATGGTATCCTACTAGGCTTCTATCACATAGATAGATAGTCATTCGGAAATACCTCCCCTTCTGGAAGGGTTGTTCTTCTCAGCTTACATGAAATGAAAAGAAGAGAAAAGAACGAACTGAAGAGAATTGTATATTTGTAAAAAAAAAATTATTGCCATAAAATATCTGGCTTGGAATCTACCTCTGAACTATAGAGGTTTATCATAGGAGAACAAAACATATATGTATTTATATCAACATCAAGTATTATAGCATCGTATTTCACATGCCTAAATATTTTTGCTATTCCGTCCATCATTCTATGGACCCATGCTCTTCCTCGAGCTTATACACAATCACCTTTGAAACTCCCTCGATATCGAAAATTGAATCTGGGATCTCATTCTAGACATCATCGTTATTAGAATTCTATGCTTGCACTGCAACCTTCCTCATATAGTAATACGACTCTCTTTTCATAAGAAAGAATAAATATTCAATAGGTAGACACTCTACTTAATTAGTCTATCAATGATAACTTATACACTACCACGACCCGATTAGTGGTACTCAATCTCAACATCCATTCCAATACAACTTTCACGGTTGTAATCAGCTCATTACTCGCAGAATCATTGCTGCATTACTATGGTCCACTACTGACCTACTGTCGTCATTCACGTTCCATGAAATCTTAATATCTAACCATACGGAGTCCATGCATGTCGTATCAAATCCTTCTAAGGAGGTAACATAATCACCATTCTTGATTCATGAAGAACACTCCTGATCCTGACATACATACATGACATGAAGCAGATAAAATTGCAGAAGAGTTTCACTCAAAGCAACGATAGCAGGTTAATACCATTCTTAATCATATGCCTTCGATAGAAGACTTAACTCAAAGGTTCGTTTAGTCCTTTTGAAACATGGTCCAGGCTCATTCTCAAGATAGTACCTTCTAAGATAGATAGCCCGCTCATGGCGATTACACAAATTAAACCTTTACCAAACTACTATTACGGTTGGGTATTGCACAGTCATCAGAAGGAATGTCAATCTTTCAAACCATAATACAACCTTTATGACTTCAACCATTATCACTGTATTCCTCTGGAACGAGCGCCTGTAATTGTCCTCTTACACTTAAAGTGTCGGCCACCTCTTTGGCCTTTCTTGATAGTAATATTTCCTTACAATCAATGTCATCTTAACCACTTTCACTAATTTTCTACCTCATTTCCCATCACCGCTTGTGTGAAGATGTTTTCCTTAAAATCTGATGAGTAAAAAAAAAATTATCACCATTTTTTTATTTTTTTTCCCATAAGTTATTGCCTCAGTCTTTAGAGGTTAATCACTGTCACGACTGACTCTCAATCATACTTAGAACATCTTTTATCTTAGGTCCTAATTGCCCTGAACAATTTTGACCTTTACTGGTTCGATCCATACTTTCTCGTGGTTTAACACGTGCCCCACTTGGCATCATTATAATTACGTCACATTTCCTTTATCAACATTTCTATTCTTGAGAATTTTGAATATTACGTTTCTCCTTGTACAACCTCTAAGGTTATCCTTGAATCGTTCCTCCTGTATTCCCTAGATACAGGGCATATCAAGATACCATTTATTAATACCAGAATCATTGTCTATATACTTCTGAAAAAATTTCTTCACTGATTCTTAAAGGTTGTTATTACCTTAATCCTTTCCAATTCATACTGTCAAAACTCATACTATCCCTATTAAGGGTGAAATGCCAACCTTTATGCATTCCCCTAGGATTCGTTTTAAGTTACCGATGTTCTATCTTTAATGCCACCTTTAAAAAGGTACATGCATTCTTCCATGGATAAATCAAGTCATATATCCCTGATAAGGGTGTCTTATTCAATCATTCCCACCTCGATATTATATGCCTAATTTCACAATAACATCTGTATTCAAAATGAGGTCAATCAATATGGCCTCCAAAAGATAACTTAGGTTATCTACTTTTCTTGCTTGATTTGGTAACGATAACAAGGATGTTCTGGAAGATATTGGTCATGTTCAACGTGAACTTCTTCTTAATAATTCCGTATTTACTTTTGTTGTTTATCTCAACAGTCATCTCAATGTTGGGATATCTCTCATACCTGGCGTCTCCCTTTCTGGGTATCGAGCCACCGGTCTTACACTTCATATTCTTGAAGGTCACTTCCTTCATCCAATTTTCCTAATTTCTTACTTTCTTGTCTCCTCAGTCTATCCGCGTCTTATTGTTTATCCTTCGAACTATCTCAAGGTTTCCTCGAATTCTCCCAACTTAAAGGGGGTACAATATATGTATCTCTTATGCCTTCAACCATCAATTTTAACTCATGGTGAATCACCCTCATCCTGACGATTATATACTTTTATATTTCTGTTGCTACGAGTCTTTAAGGTTTCCTCATGCCCAACTCCCTTATCATTTTTCAAACTCTATTGCCTATATATTCCTTTCCACTTCAGTTTCTTTTTTTTTCTTTTTTTTCCTTTCTCTTATCATTATTTCATGAACCAACACAACATAAGCATTGATTTCAAATATCCCGTCATTCTGTATTCGTGTCCTCAGAACGAATCCTGACAACTTTTATAACTTAGATTCATAATTCATCATACCCGTCCGCCTTTGTTCTGGCTCTAAAGCTTTTACACTATCTCCATAACCTTGGGAAGTACTTTCCCGAAAACAATTGACTGAACTTTAATCAGTTTATTCTAACCTCTGGCTCCGTGCCTTTCTTGGTCTTTCACCAGTGGTGGCCCTTCTCTTAGGAGGGTAAGTGACAAAAATAGTCTTTTGTGATTCGTCCATCATTTAGAATCTCAAATGATTCCTATATTTCCTTTAGCCAGGCTCTTGCCTCGACTGGGTCAGTTTGTTCCTTGGAACTCTAAGAGCTTAGCGACTTAAAGAACCTGAAAGAATTTCTCACCGCATTGTTTCCTCAAGGTGGTGGTTGGGAATAAAAGTATAAGTTATGTTTAGACAGGTCCATGAATTGTCGTATAGGAGTACCGTCTTGGGTCCCCTTTCCTTACTCGACTCCCGTTTCCATAGTCTGAACGTTCCCTCATTCTCCCCATAATCGGGGTCATCCTACATGTTTTAAATCCTCATTTTCCACTCCATTATGTTATGGGTTCCTTCTATCTTGATGGCAACCTCCCTGACTATCACGTTCAGGGTTTGCTCTAAATCTTATTCCTCAAACTAGCTTTCATCTAAGATTTAATCTTTAAGCTCTTGAACATTTGGAACCCAAATTCTGTAGGAATACCTCATTATTCCCTTATCATCTTTCTCGGTATTAATCTCTTATCTATTTGTTGGCTCTCTGCATTCATTCATCACTTTTTCTGGCATAATATGTTCTTTTCCAATAATTCGGGCTGTATTGCAATCTCAAACAACTTTTCGGTACCGGCTCCGATTACCTTCATATCTATTTCTATTTTCTCAAAATCTCTTATCATCTTTCCCAAAGACATTATCATCTTGAGTCTCTCCTTTACACTAAGGGCATTAGTCACCATTTTGGCTTTCCCTGGATGATAAAGAATCTCATAATCGTAATCCTTGATTAGCTCTAATCACCTCCTCTGGCGCATATTGAGCTCTTCATGCGTGAAAATGCACTAGAGCACTTATGGCTTGTGTAAATCTCCCACTTCTCTCCATACAAGTAGTGCCTCCAATCTTTAGGGCAAAACTATTGCCACGAGCCCAAGCTCATGGGTGGGGATATCGAATTTTATATTCCCTTAGATGTCTTGACGCGTACGCGATTACCTTGCTGTGCTGTATAAGAAGCACCATAATTCCTTATGCGAAGCGTCACTACAGATCAGAGAATCTTCTTTTCCATCCGGAAATGCCATCATAGGGGTCGTCACCAATCTTTGCTTCAGTTCTTAAAGGCTGTTCTCGCATTTCTCTGTCCATTCGAACTTCTCAGTCTTATGAGTAAGCCGCGTTAAAGGGGCTACTATCTTTACAAACTTGAACGAACCTCCGATAGTGACCGGCTAATCCTACCTCTGGTAGTTTCCCTAACCATGGTCATTAATTCCTCAATGGTCCTTTATTCATTCTTGTTAGGATCCTCCACGAGATCCTCCTCAGCAACAATCCCATCTAGGACAACATCCTCAACCACTACATCCTCAATATGAACATCATCCGGTCCTGCGTTAGGATGCTCTATCGGATCCACAATCCGATCTCCAATTAGTAATAAAACATCATCGCGTTGTTGCTCCTTAACCTCCGGGTTCGGAGTCCCGCTACCATCTACGATAACGAACTACGCTTCTATCACGATATTTATAAGGGTTCCCATAAGGGTTTTAACTGTCAGTACTACATTAGGTAGCCCGACTATGAACTTGGCAAGAGTTCTTATTATCTTAATGAACTTATTATCTTAACGTCACATCATCTCTGAGGTTTATAACGCTTAGCTCTGATACCATTTCTGTAACACCCCCAAATCCGGGGTCGGAGATCCGGGTCATCACGAGTTCCCTTTCCCTTAATAAAACCCAATCTTAATAAACAATCAACTACTCTGTACTGTGACCCCACAATAAACACACACACCACAAGTTATAGTCTCAAAGATGAATATCTAAAAATAACACGAGTCATTTTATTCCAAAATTCTATGCCATTATACCTTAAAAGGGTTTCTGAATAGATTTACATTTCTTTGCCATTATTACATTTAATAAAGATACATAAGTCTGGTACATCAAAAGTTGAAATCCTAGCCTATTGGTAGTTCCTACCTCAGCTACAGCGACATCAACGCCTATAGGAAACTGCGGAACGTTTCCTATCCGCTCGCGAATTGAGAGCTTGGTCATGTTCATCTTTTCTCTCTGTTGTTGTGTGATGAAAGAAGAAAGCAAGGGTGAGCAACAAGCCCACCAAAATAATATGTATAATGATTAACAATATACGAGCATTCTCATAGTACTCATGAAAGTCTTGGTCAAGAAGAAATGAACCAAGGTGATATCTTAACGCGACCAAGTCGCAAAATATTCAGTATATATACATATATACTTTTCACAATCTTTGAAATCCTCTGACATGTATAATATACACAGAGTTCCGATTTATAACTGTATAAAAATATCGTTGCAAGGTGATCTCATATATCCAACCTTGTCTCAACGTTTTTCTGAAAATCTTTGTCATGCATAAGATAATCATTAACTAGATATAAGTTTAAAAGATGAAGTTACAGGATACTCCAATATACTTATATCTTTTCCGAATACTACTTGAACTACCACCGTTCAAGTTATAATTAGTTTCAAAAGTTCATCACACTGATGAGACTACAAGATAAGACTTGAATAGATTCAATCTTTGAAATATCATTATAAATAATGAAGTTACGAGATACTTCATTAAGTCCTGATATATATATATACACACCTATATATATATACATTTCATACACTCCTTGAAAACCTCTGTTATGAAAATTATAAACAGAGTTGCAATATCCAATGAATTTGGAAAGGAGAAAACCTTGGCATAAACCTGATATCTTGCTGATCAGGCAAAGATGCCAATAAGTAACCTTTTCTACTAGTAGATGGATGAATCCCCCACCGGTCATCACCCTGGCAATATAAGGACCTTGTGCTGGACCGCTACCCGGCCTCTTACGCGTTAATGGACTGCCACCCAGCCACTTACACTTAGATAGACCGTACCCCGGCCTGTCGCTTATGCCGACTCAATTAGATGGACTTACTTCCCGAACGTTGGGCAAGTAATCAAATTGTTTTCTCAAAACAGCAACCACGTTGCGAATGTAAAATACACCATAGAGCCGGATCCCCCAGGTTTTGAGCGAGTATTTAAATCCCCTTCGAAAGGAAGATCTTAAATTTGAAAATGAGTTTTAGGATCCGCCCTAACTTTTAAAAATCATTTTGAAGACTCGAAAACATTTTTTAAGAATGTTTGGAGTAATGCTGATTTAATAAAATAAATCAGTTCCAATATATTAGAAAATATCTGAATATTATTATTTAAATAATATTCCCATAAAGAATAATCTTTATAAAAATAATTGAAGTAGAAGTTTTAAAACTCATACTTGAACTGAATATTAATAACCAAAGATATACTTATACAAAAGTATGATCTTTATTTGAATAATCGAAAATAAGTTTGATTATCGAAACATTATTCCTTAATAAAATAAAGAATATTATTTAGTAAATAAGCGGAGTCATAAGTCCTCGAATGAATATTCAAAATAATATTCATTAAATAAAATAAGCGGAGTCATAAGTCCTCGAATGAATATTCCAAATAATATTCATTAAATAAAATAAGCGGAGTCATAAGTCCTCGAATGAATATTCCAAATAATATTCATTAAATAAAATAAGCGGAGTCATAAGTCCTCGAATGAATATTCCAAATAATATTCATTAAATAAAATAAGCAGAGTCATAAGTCCTCGAATGAATATTCCAAATAATATTCATTAAATAAAATAAGCGGAGTCATAAGTCCTCGAATAAATATTCCAAATAATATTCATTAATAAAGTTATCGAATAAAACTTATTCGATTAATAATTTTGAAAACTATATCTATATATATATATAAATATATATATATATATATATTATACTCGGGAATATCGACTCCCGGTTTAGAAAAATGTTCACCTTTGGGTCCCCTATATTAAGGGTAAACGCCACTACCGCTTATCTCTAACATATGTATTCTGTAACTAATAAGCATTTGAATCAACAGATATATAAATCAAGAATACGAAACAGGCATGCATATATACCATATCACATGCTACAATATATCGCAAGAATTTGCTAATGACAAATATGCATTTATCACAAGATCATGCATATACACATATACATCACAACAACAGTTATACGGGTAGAAAACTTGCCTAAGCGACTGGGGGCTATAAATGGCTTGGGGCGAGTCTGGTAACCTATAAACAACATATAAGTTGAAATTAAACCAAAGTCACTTGTAAATCTATAATTTAACCAAATTAGACTCTAAAGCTCGTTTTGCGCTTACTGATTCTCTTAAGTCGCTCGAGTACGCTCGGCTCCGCCATTTTTAATAAATTAACCATTAAGGGTTTTAAGGCGATTCTTTCGCGAGTACCTTACCAACTGTCTAATCTACTTTACATAAATGTTTCATACCCCAATTAGTTATTTAAGGTCCTTAACCAAGGTTTCAAAGTAAGGCGAGGGGTAATGGTTCGGTCGCGAAACGCCGTTACTTAAAACGGTCGTTTCTCCTAAACCGTACATCGGATTCAAACGAACCACATATCAAAACGAAGCTCGTAACATGAACTATCTAATAATGGAAATGGTCAAAACCTAACAGGGAGTTCTCGGGTCCTGATGTTAAGAGCAAAAACAGTCTAAAGTAAATCGGACATTACGACGGCTATGTTTACGCGATTTCCCCAATTTTTACCATTCCAAATCATATCAATCCAACTACCAATCAACAACAACTCAAGATACACATCAATGCTACTGATTTCAGTCATAATAAGCTCAAGGATCTCAATCCAATCATATATTATAACATCTCCAAATTCAACTAAACTACTTAACAATTAAGCTCGAATCATGTTTATCATTCAAATTACTACTCCTCCATCCAAACCATCTCCAAACTTCAACATTCAAACTTATTACTAAAGGGTGTGAAGATTTATACCTTTCTTGGAGGGTGGAAAGTTACTAGGAAGCCTTATGGAGCCTCTTACAAGCTTGATCTTTCCAAAGAAATCAAGAACACAAAGTTAGGCTTTAAAGTTTCTAAAAGTCCGATTGAAAGAACTGTAACAACGAGGGTCTTACCATGCTTATTTGGACGAGACTTGTGAACAAGAGTTGTAGGCCATCTCAATACCTTTCCAACGAGTTATAGAACACAATATTTGAGTGAGTATTGAAGGAGATATGGTAGTTTGAAGTTTCTGTGTTTATTTTGACCGAGAGCTTGATGAAGAAAAGGGAAGAGCTTTTGTGTTTTTTGTGATTTGTTTTGATTTGCCTTGGTTGTTTTTGTTTTGTTTTTGGTTAATTACCTTTCTAACCTTGAACTTTGTGTGGTTTTAAATCAACCACATATCCTTCCCCTTATGTCATGCTTATGTCATGCTTATGATGTCATCATCCCTTACTTGCCCTCTTCTTATTGGTTGGATGACCTCATCATCCCTAAACTCCTTGATTAACTTCCTAATTGTTTGCCTAATGACCGCTGATCTGTTATACGGTTCGCTTAACTTTCGTTCTCGTTTCTCGTTTGAGGGATCATACCCGGGATCTTATTACCTGGGTTTCCTTAACCTTTCTCAATACATTATAATCATTTTATGACCCTCTCTTATAATCCTTTATTTTAAATCCTTTTTATCCTGCTACCTTATACTCAATTCTTTCCGTATCTAGTGGATTTCCGGGAAAAATCAAAGTGTTCAGATTTAGATTCTGACGATCTTTACATACACTTATATCCCATATAAAGTACTAATAAGATCTCAGAAGATCAATAAAAGAACCCCTACATAGTGTGGCATGAAAAGTTTTCTCATTCAGCATAATCAGCAAAAACACTATTCATAAGGGTTACAAAAAAATTCAAAATTTTGGGGTTATTACACTTATCTTCATACCTTAACCTTAAGGATCCTAAGTAGTAGTATAAAGGGATTAGATGTATGTTCATATAATTATGTTACAGGTTGATTTATGTTAGTAGTTGGCAAGTAACCCCTAGAGCTAGACCTTGTATTCGGAGGGCGTTACAACCCCTAGACAAGAAGGCAAAACATCCTCAACTGAGATTTTTCAATGGGGATAAGAAATCGGGAGATCATACATATTTTTTTGATCAACATATGGCGCTTTACGATCATAATAACCTAACTAAGTGTCGATTATTTGCATCCACCCTTGAAGGTGATGCTCAAAGATGATTCTCCTTACTAACTCCACAGAGAATTGATACTTGGATGAAATTCAGAGCTACTTTTCTTCATAGGTTCCACGCGAATCGCCCATATGACATCCACACTGTCTCCTCGAAGGTATTTTTCAGAAAAAGGAGAAAGCCTTGTGATTACATTATTCACTTCAAAAAAGGAGTAAATTGTGTCACTTCTATAGACCAAAGTGAAGCTATTAATTCGTTTAGACGTGGTCTAGACGCTTATAAATACAAAGACTATATTCTTGATCTGATCCATAAAGACCCCAAAGACTTAGTCAAAGTCTATGTGATGACATCTGAATACATCACCGAAGATAATGCACTTCGAGCTATTAGACTTACGTAAAAAAGAGAAAACTACGAAGTAAAAGGTGATCAACACATTCCCAAAGAATTCAACAACTATCACAAAGACAAGAAGCATAAAAAGAATGGCTCTGGCTATCATAACCACGCTGCCAATGATCATGGTCCGTATCGCGTTGCCCAGCAAATAGGGACGCCTGAACTCAAGCTCATAATGCACCTAAGTTTCTTACAAAACCAAATTCAGAATGGACAAGGTTCAACTGAAGCACTGTGGTCATGGTCCAAGAAATTAAAGGCAAACCATTCTTTGAGAAACCAAGGCCTATGATGGCCCCAATCACTAGCAGAGATCAAACCAAAGTTTAGTGATTATCATGAGGATGTTGGACATGCAACAAATAATTGTGTATCCTTCAAATACTTCCTCGAGAGATAGGCTAAGGCTGAGAAATTACACAATCACCTTTAGCTGAAGAATGTAAAGAGTACAGACCGAGAAGATTCTAAGAACCCTGTCATCCTTTTCATATATTCTCCACCATGGCCGTCTAGACCTGACACCTCCGGATATGACAAAGTTATGAAGATTACACGTTACCCATCCACTTGTAATGTCATCTCCTTTAGTGATGAAGATTATGAGGGTATAGATCCGGATCACAGTGAAGCCCTTGTTATCACTTTAGACGTAGCCAATCATGATGTTCGAAAGACCTTGGTCGATAATTGATCCTCCGTAGACATCTTCTTTCTTCATGCACTTAAGAGAATGAATGTGGAATCCTTCAAACTTGAACCGAGTGAAAAGTCACTCTATGGGTTTAAATACAATATAATACAAGTCGATGGGACAATCTGGCTTCCTGCCATCTTCGGATCGAAGCCAAGACAAGCTTGTCACATGATCAAGTTTTATATCATAAACTGTGCATCCTCATACAACATCATCCTCGGAAGACCCACATTGTCAAAACTTAGAGCTATAACATCCACTTCACACCTCAAGGTAAAGTTCCCAACTCCAAAAGGGGTAGGAATAATTAAGGCAGAGGGTGAAGTTCCAGAGTGATGCTACGGAGCTGCCCTTGCAATGGGGGGAACCCACAAAGCCAATATAAAGAAGGCCGCCCTTAAACAACAACAAGAAGCCGTGCCATTATGTGCCTCTAAGAAGGCAGTAAGATAAGATGTTCATTAAGCCTACATTGTTGAACAAAAAAAGAAATACAAGTTAGGACAAGTGCTTACAATGGAAACAGATCCCCGCATTCAGGATCTACCCCGAGCCTATCGATCATCCAAATACAAGTCCCTCTCATTTGGAAGAGAGTGGATAAATTGAACTTATTCAAGAAGATTCTGAAAAAATTGTCAGCATAGGCACTGGCCTTAAAGGGACTCTACGAACGGGCCTTATTCATCTTCTAAGAGAATATGCAGACATCTTTGCATGCAGTGTAGCCGATATGCCCGGACTGGATGAGTCTGTTGACGTGCATCACCTTGATGTAGATCCAAATCGAGATCCAGTCAAACAAAAATGTAGGACGTTATCTCGAGAAAGAAAAGAAGCAATAGATGCAGAGGTTGAAAAGCTCCTTGCAGCTGAAATTATATTTGAAATTAAGTATTCACAGTGTTTAGCCAATGTCGTCATTGTCAAAAAATGAAATGGCAAGTGGAGAATATGTGTTTATTATACTGATCTCAACAAAGCATGCCTGAAAGAGTCTGATCCTCTTCCTACCATAGATTAACTGATTGATGATACATCTGGTCACCTAATTTTAAGCTTGATGAACGCATATGCGGGATACAATCAAGTCCTCATAGAAAAGGAAGACATTCCTAAAACTGCATTCATCACTCACAGAGCCATCTATGTGTACAAGTTCATGCCTTACAGACTTGTCAATATGGGGGCAACCTACCAAAGACTTATGAATGAGATCTTCAAAGGACAACTTGGCCGGAACATGGAGGTTTATGCAGATGACATGATTGTTACGTCACTACTTGTTGAGACACATATTGAAGACCTTAAGGAACATTTTGAAGATCTCAAAGATGCGGAAATAAGGTACCCTATTTAGAGAAGTTTGTATACGCCCATTTTATGGAGAGTAGAAAACTTAGACATTAATTTCATGGTCGCAAGATCAAAGTTATAACCGACCAAGCACTTAAGAAGATCCTTCATAAACCCGAGCTCTTTGGACATGTTGTGAACTGGGCTATTGATTTAAGCCAATTTGAACTTGATTACATTCCTCGCACAACCATTAAAGCTCAAGTCCTCACCAACTTTGTCCTGAAATGTACATTTCCTAACAAAGTTACGCCTCTCAAAAGCCAATCCTCGGACTCTGCTCACAATATGGACCAGGACATGATCGAACATATACTTGACATATGGGAGCTATACGTGGATGGATCTGCTATCTTGATGAGAAGTAGCACGAGTATCATTCTGTCTAGCCCAGATGGTTTCAAAATTGAGCAAGCCCTTCGCTTCATGTTTAAGGCCACCAATAATCAATCCGAGTACGAGGCCCTTCTAGCGGGTCTTAGGTTGGCTCAACACCTAAAAGTTTCTAAGGTACTTGTACATAGTGACTCACAGCTGGTAGTATGTTAAATTAGGGGGATTGCCTTGCCAAAGACCCCATCATGATCAAGTATCAACGTCTTGCTAAGGACATATTGAAACTTTTGAATACTTCAAATTTTAAAAGATTGAACAAGGTGACAATATTGTAGCTTACTCTCTCTCAACGTTAGCAACCTCCGACTTGGATTTACAAGATGGAGCTATCTATCTTGTGCATCTTGAAAAGTCGAGTATAGAAGAAGGCCCGTTGGGATCCAACATTAATACAGTGTCAAGTTGAGCAACACCCATTATCAACTACCTTCAATATGGAACTCTTCCATTCGACTCCAAAGAATCTAGGTGAGTAAATGCAAAATCCGCTCGTTGTAGTTGGATTGATGAAGCCTTGTATCGGAAAGGGTTTTATGACCCTCTACTTAAATGTCTTACTCCATCCGAGGCTGAGTATTGCATGAAAAAAGTGCATGAAGATATGTGCGGTGATCACATGGGGTGCAAGGCCCTTGCACATAAAATTCTAAGGCAAGGATATTATTGTCCTACACTCTTCATAGACTTTCTTGAATATCTACAAAAATGCAAACAATGTCAATTCTATAGCAATGTGCTGAAACAGGCTCCGGTACCTCCATATTCAATCCTTTCACTCATTCCCTTTGCCACTTGGGGCATTGACCTCATAGGACCTTTCCCCCTTGCCCCAGGATGACTTAAGTATGTTATTGTGGCCATGGACTACATGACCAAGTGGGAGAAAGCCAAGCCACTTGGCCACATCACTGATATGGAATACATAAAATTCTTTCACAACCAAGTCATTCGCAAGTTCGATCCCTCCCACCTTGATCTCGGACGGACTCAATTTGTAAGTAACGACTTTGTGGAGTTTTTTGATGATTTTAGCATTGTCACGATCTTCAATTTTTTATCCTCAAACCAATGGCCAAGTCGAAGTTACGAATTGATGCTTGCTTAGTGGACTTAAGAAAAGACTCCAAGAAACTAAGGGAAAATGGGCAGAAGAGCTGCCCAACACCTTATGATCTGACAGAACCATCCCTTGAACCTCCACGAGGGAACCACCATTCAAGTTATGTTATGGCACTGAAATTGTCATACCCATTGAGATAAGTTCTCATTCCTTCCGCATAATGAACTATAATGAGAAATAAACTAGGAAGGACTAAGTACCAATTTGGACTTATTGGACGAAGTCCGGGATCAAGATGTGCTCCGCATGACACATTACAAGCAAAAGACAATAGCTTATTTTAGAAAGAAGATCAAGCACCACCAATGCTCTAAGAGGGACCTTGTCTTGAGAGCAACTGAAATGTCTGACCCTGCACACCAAGGAAAGTTAAGCCCAAATTGGGAACGCCCTTACATTGTAACCCAAGTTGTTTGATCAGGAACTTACAAACTATCTACCATAGACGGAGTGAAAATTTCCAAAACTTGGCATGGACTTCGTCTCCGTAAGTTTTATATCTAGGCTTGTGTACTTTGTACATCTTTTTAAAGGTTTTCCCACGGTCATGTCTGTAAGGCCTCGGAGAACCTTTAGGGTTAGAGAGATAAAATGTAATATCCCATATTTTCAAATATTATTATTATAATTATTTGGAATTATTTATGTGATTTTAGGTGAATTTTAGTGAATTATCTGATAAGTAAAATTGATGTTTGTGTGTTTAGATGTGATATTATTTGAGTATTTGAATTTTTATATGTCCAGAATAAAATATAGATAATTGTGATATTTTTCTGGTAATTTTGGACTGTTAGATGATTTTATATTGAGTTATGAATTATTAATTATTTTCTGAGTAATTACCAAAATTATTTTATAAAGTCGGGGATCGTCCAACTTCAACCGTTTTTACGTTTTTACAACCCGAAACTCTTCCGAAAACTCCTTCCTAACCTAATTTGGTAATTCCGAACATTTTCCGTGTTTTGACTTTTTCAATCCAGATTACGGTTTGACCCGTGCGCGGCCCGACGCAAGATTTTCGATACGATAATTATTTCGGTAATCAACAAAATCCGTATTCTCAAGAGACGGGATATTTTTACATTATTTTCGTATATGGTGTTTTATAAAAAGCTCGGTTTTGATGATTATCCAAATATGGTATTAAATTGTATCATTTTTATAGTTACTTAGCACCTAAGTAATCTATTTTCGGATATTTATTTGCATAAATACTTGGATTGTCTCTAAAATTGTTTTTATGGTTTTATAATTACAATAATTATATTTGGGATTTTATAAAATTTAGAAATCAATATTTCATCAATTATTTAGCCCTGTATGATTTTCTGATTTCATTTATTTGTAAAATCCGTATTTAATTCCAAAATTCTTCAAAAATTACGAAACTCATATTTATTCAAGTTTGGAATATTCTGAGAATTTTAAAATTATTTTGGGAATTTTTCGGATTAATTTTACCCGCACGTTGAATCGTTTAATTGCTAAAAGCGGGTATAAACTGCGTTTCAAAAATTATTTTAAAATTTGGAAATTTATGTTTTCAAAAACTTCGGGGTATTTGTAACATTTTAAGACTATTTTCGTGATTTTCTGAATTTGTTTTAAGTGCAGCTCGGTTCGTTAAATCGTATAATGCGGGTATAAAGCGCAAGTCAAAAATATTTTAAAAATTATGAAAATTTTATTTTACTAGTTTTCTAATTATTCTGAGAATTTTAGAATTTGTTTGGTAATTTTTCTGATTTTATTTACCGGCGCGTTTATTAGATAAGTTGAGAAATGCGAGGTAAAATAAATTAAAAAAAAAGAAAAAAAAAGAAAAACGTGTCAAATCCTAAAACTACCCAGCACCCCACCCCACCCCACCCCTGCCACGCGCACACCCCCCTCCCCCGAGTTTACCCTTCCCCCATTTCTTTTATCCGTTCAACACATTACTCCCTCCCCTCCTCTGTCTCTCCTCTCTATCGTATATTTATATACTTTTAATTTTCAAAAATTCATATCTTACAAACCGTTCATCCAAATTTCAATTGGTATATATATAAACGATCAGCGCTTCGATACCTACGTATATGTATATATATTGCGAGGTTTTGAGAAGAAAATTTACGGGGCATATTTCCGTTATATTTCCGTTTTAATTTATTTTCGGGACATAGAAAATGAGTTTGAAGGCGTTGATTACTCCATATGGCATCTCAGCGTGTATATGTCTATGACCATTAATTTCGGATTTTTCTGAAGATATTTTCCGGACATCAGATATTCTCTTTTGGGTGATCAAAATTTATTTTGGATGCGGATCATTCAAGTTGATCAGGACAAGACGTTGGATAAAGAATAAGATGGAATGGTATTGGGTAGCTAACTTATAGTAATCGCAGGAGCAGCATATCAGTAAAGTGTTGGAAGGGAAGACGATGATATTTTGAGACAGAATGTCAGAATTGATGCGTCTTTGCGAGTGTGACTAACTGCTAAAAACCCAAAGGCAAGTATCCCTATCATCACTTATTCTTCAAGTGATATTTATTTTAAATCTTTTGATGCAAGTATTGCATTCCCTATTCTCAGTTTAGAATCGATAAATGTTTACATATCGCTGAATTAAATAATTCTGTTATGCAAATACTCGTATGATATTCTATGTTAAGAATAGTCAAGTGATTTTACTTATCCAATTATCGGATTTATAAATATTTTGGATTTTGAGAAAAGTGATTTGGTTGCGAATATTCCTACCCAAGAATTGGGGGAATAAAATTATTTCGGGTGTCAATTATTATGACCCCATTTCAATAAAAGGTTTTAAGATTGGATCATAATTGCGTAAGTGACCGGGACGGACGGTCCAGCGGAGGGCTATTTTTAAGTGTCATATGGAATATTATGACACAATTTTTGCCACAGGCAGGTATATTGCCTTTTGTTTGAGTACTCGTGCTTTTGGGGTCACGTTTCTATGAATCATGACCTTGTGCTATCACACGGGCTGATCAGCATGTGATAGTACGTCCGTCGGAGGATGATCTTAATCTAAATTATCATATCATTTTTGATATTCATAGAATAAATGATTTATCAACTGTTTATGTTTTGGAATAATGGTAAAATGCAGTTTTGATTCAGATTTTGATTTATGCTGATACTTACGTTGTTGTTAAATATTAAAGGTGGTGTTAGTATAGATGATTGATGTTGACTTCAGTATGGGATGTTGTAAGGATCAAAGTTTGTATTGATATCTAATTTGATATGACAGCAAAATAAGTATTAATTTCCAGAGTTCGGTTTTGAGTAAAGTTTATGATTCAATCCATAATCATTGTTTCATGTTATTGTTGTTTACGATATTTCCGTAAACACTGTTTTACGAGTTTTATTCTCGTCAAGATTCAAAGTATTGCTGAAGCACTTCGCTCAAAAATATCAAAATGGTTTTGAATACAATTAAGGAATCAATTCTGGGATTCCTCAACTAAAGTTTTATGATTCAGCAATTATGATTTTAAATGTTCTGCTCTAATGCAGGTGTCGGTTTTATATCAAAAGACCCTATATATGTCATAATGATCTTGCTGAGCATTTCTTTCGCTCATACTTGCCTGTTTTTAAATTTAACCTCCAGTGAGGATTAGCTTGCTGTTTAGCCGCGTAATTCGAGGAAGCAAGAAGAAGCTCTTGGAAGGTGGTTGGTCCAGGATTTGCGAATTAGTGTAAGTTCTTTTGTGTAAAGTTGTTTATATTATATTAAATTATAGTTGTGTATTTTATTTGGGCCTAGTATACTTCATTTCGAAGTTATACTAGTGGGTTTAGTTTTGAGTTGGAATTTATTGAAAAGAGTTTTAAAAGAAAATGAAAAAAATTATTGATGGAATTTGGAATTCTTGTTTCTAGAACTGTAAACCTTAAAAGATCTTGGATTAATTGGGGTCATTTATGTCAAATATCTTCCGCTGGCATTTATTTATCGATTAAATAGGTTGTTTTGGATTGAGGTTTCTTCGTGACGACCAAATCCTCTGACCCCGGATTTGGGGGCGTTACAGGTTGGTATCAGAGCTGAGGTTATAGTAAACTAGAAATGAGAGTGTGTAGGAGTGTGTATAGCTATGTGAGGATGTTTGAGCTCATATCGAGTTCCTGTTGGACTATTGGATATAGTACCAACGTGTAAGTTAAGATAGGCGCATTCGTTCGAGATGGTTGTGCTGAGCTGGATGGAACTCCGGGAAGCTGCAAACTTCTGTGGTGGAATCTTTTGAGGCTACTACGATTCGACGATGATGAAGATTATCGATATCTTTGGAACGTGAAGAAGTGTCTACAATCAGATGGCGAGTCAACTGGAGAGTTCAAATTGGAGATAAATATTAAGACTTTGGCAATACCTTCTTTTTCAATAAATTCTTTTGACTTCTCTCAAAAAGAAATATCAATTAGAAGACATAATCCCTAAGACCGGTTTCTTCATTTTGTGCCAGAATTTTTATTCTCTGGACTTCATTTCCTTCAGAAATATCAGCTTAGAAATCTTTTCAGTTTTATTCATTTGATTTTGAATTCTTTGATATTTTTATTCCGACTGAGATGAACAACCCTAATTATAGAGGAAACAAGGTGTATATGTCTGTGTGATAGGAGTTGGATGGGACGCCATCACTTGTGTGTGTTGTGAATACATGAAGGTTAACAACCTTTAGTAGTGTCTTAATTTGGACACGCAATACCAAGTTCATTTGATCATATTGATCTCTCAGTTATTTTTTTTATTTCAACAATACATTTTCTCAAATTCAGATTTTTCTGTTTTGGTATCAAATTCTTTTCTTTTTAAAATTCCATGATTTTATTATCCCAAACATTCGAAGGTATGCCAAGCAAGTTAAGCTGAGTTATCCTGGTCAAGTCAAAGCAGGGTTATGTAACGAGATTACCAAGAGCAACAGTGGACTGTGATGCGGTTATAATATTAGTGGCATATACCGAAGTCAATCTGTTTCTTTATTTCTCTCTTTATCTATCTTTCTTTTCTTCTCTCTATCTTTCTTTCTATTCTTCTTTCTCGCGATCAGTAAAAAGTGATTCTATTGAAGAATTGGTCAAAGGGTGTGAATGGAACAGTGGTGCACAGTGAAGCTCCTGTAAAAGTTTTATTATACAAGGAATACAAGATTTATTTGAGATTATGGAAAATTGAGATTATTTGGAAATGAAAAATTTGTGATAAGATCCCTTAGTGCTTTCTTCTGCAGATTCCGAGGACGGAATCCTTATAAGGGGGTAGATTGTAATATCCCATATTTTCAAATATTATTATTATAATTATTTGGAATTATTTATGTGATTTTAGGTGAATTTTAGTGAATTATCTGATAAGTGGAATTGATGTTTGGGTGTTTAGATGTGATATTATTTGAGTATTTGAATTTTTATATGTCCAGAATAAAAATATAGATAATTGTGATATTTTTCTGGTAATTTTTGGACTGTTAGATGATTTTATATTGAGTTATGAATTATTAATTATTTTCTGAGTAATTACCAAAATTATTTTATAAAGTCGGGGATCGTCCAACTTCAACCGTTTTTACATTTTTACAACCCGAAACTCTTCCGAAAACTCCTTCTTAACCTAATCTGGTAATTCCGGACATTTTCCGTGTTTTGACTTTTTCAATCCGGATTACGGTTTGACCCGTGCGCGGCCCGGCGCAAGATTTTCGATACGATAGTTATTACGGTAATCAACAAAATCCGTATTCTCGAGAGACGGGATATTTTTACATTATTTTCGTATATGGTGTTTTATAAAAAGCTCGGTTTTGATGATTATCCAAATATGGTATTAAATTGTATCATTTTTATAGTTACTTAGCAGCTAAGTAATCTATTTTCAGATATTTATTTGCATAAATACTTGGATTGTCTCTAAAATTGTTTTTATGGTTTTATAATTACAATAATTATATTTGGGATTTTATAAAATTTAGAAATCAATATTTCATCAATTATTTAGCCCTGTATGATTTTCTGATTTCATTTATTTGTAAAATCCGTATTTAATTCCAAAATTCTTCAAAAATTACGAAACTCATATTTATTGAAGTTTGGAATATTCTGAGAATTTTAAAATTATTTTGGGACTTTATAGGATTAATTTTACCCGCGCGTTGAATCGTTTAATTGCTAAAAGCGGGTATAAACTGCGTTTCAAAAATTATTTTAAAATTTGGAAATTTATGTTTTTATAAACTTCGGGATATTTGTAACATTTTAAGACTATTTTCGTGATTTTCTGAATTTATTTTCAGTGCAGCTCGGTTCATTAAATCGTATAATGCGGGTATAGAGCGCAAGTCAAAAATATTTTAAAAATTATGAAAATTTTATTTTACTAGTTTTCTAATTATTCTGAGAATTTTAGAATTTGTTTGGTAATTTTTCTGATTTTATTTACCGACGCGTTTATTCGATAAATTGAGAAATGCGGGGCAAAATAAATTTAAAAAAAAAAAGAAAAAAAGAAAAAAAAACGTGTCAAATCCTAAAACTACCGAGCACCCCACCCCACCCCTGCCACTCGCACACCCCCCTCCCCCGAGTATAGCCCTCCCCCATTTCTTTTATCCGTTCAACACATTACTCCCTCCCCTCCTCTGTCTCTCCTCTCTATCGTATATTAATATACTTTTAATTTTCAAAAATTCATATCTTACAAACCGTTCATCCAAATTTCAATTGGTATATTTATAAACGATCAGCGCTTCGATACCTACGCATAGGTATATATATTGCGAGGTTTTGAGAAGAAAATTTACGGGACATATTTCCGTTATATTTCCATTTTAATTTATTTTCGGGACATAGAAAAGGAGTTTGAAGGCGTTGATTACTCCATATGGCATCTCACCGTGTATATGTCTATGACCATTAATTTCGGATTTTTCTGAAGATATTTTCCAAACATCAGATATTCTCTTCGGGAGGATCAAAATTTATTTTGGATGCGGATCATTCGAGTTGATCAGGACAAGACGTTGGATAAAGAATAAGATGGAATGGTATTGGGTAGCTGACTTATAGTAATCGCAGGAGCAGCATATCAGTAAAGTGTTGGAAGGGAAGACGGTGATGTTTTGAGACAGAATGTCAGAATTGATGCGTCTTTGCGAGTGTGACTAACTGCTAAAAACCCAAAGGCAAGTATCCGTATCATCACTTATTGTTCAAGTGATATTTATTTTAAATCTTTTGATGCAAGTATTGCGTTCCCTATTATCAGTTTAGAATCGATAAATGTTTTACATATCGCTGAATTAAATAATTCTGTTATGCAAATACTCGTATGCTATTATATGTTAAGAATAGTCAAGTGATTTTACTTATCCAATTATCGGATTTATAAATGTTTTGGATTTTGAAAAAAGTGATTTGGTTGCAAATATTCCTACCCAAGAATTGGTGGAATAAAATTATTTCGGGTGTCAATTATTATGACCCCATTTCAATAAAAGGTTTTAAGATTGGATCATAATTGCGTAAGTGACCGAGACGGACGGTCCAGCGGAGGGCTATTTCTAAGTGTCATATGGAATATTATGACACAATTTTCGCCACAAGCAGGTATATTGCCTTTTGTTTGAGTACTCGTGTTTTTGGGGTCACGTTTCTATGAATCATGACCTTGTGCTATCACACGGGCTGATCAGCATGTGATAGTTCGTCCGTCGGAGGATGATCCTAATCTAAATTATCATATCATTTTTGATATTCATAGAATAAATGATTTATCAACTGTTTATGTTTTGGAATAATGGTAAAATGCAGTTTTGAGTCAGATTTTGATTTATGCTGATACTTACGTTGTTGTTAAATATCAAAGGTGGTGTTAGTATAGACGATTGATGTTGACTTCAGTATGGGATGTTGTAAGCATCAAAGTTCGTATTGATATCTAATTTGATATGACAGCAAAATAAGTATTAATTTCCAGAGTTCGGTTTTGAGTAAAGTTTATGATTAAATCCATAATCATTGTTTCATGTTATTGTTGTTTATGATATTTCCGTAAACACTGTTTTACGAGTTTTATTCTCGTCAAGATTCAAAGTATTGCTGAAGCACTTCGCTCAAAAATATCAAAATGGTTTTGAATACAATTAAGGAATCAATTCTGGGATTCCTCAACTAAAGTTTTATGATTCAGCAATTATGATTTTAAATGTTCTGCTCTAATGCAGATGTCGGTTTTATATCAAAAGACCCTATATATGTCATAATGATCTTGCTGAGCATTTCTTTCGCTCATACTTGCCTGTTTTTAAATTTAACCTCCAGTGAGGATTAGCTTGTTGTTTAGCCGTGTAATTCGAGGAAGCAAGAAGAAGCTCTTGGAAGGTGGTTAGTCCAGGGTTTGCGAATTAATGTAAGTTCTTTTGTGTAAAGTTGTTTATATTATATTAAATTATAGTTGTGTATTTTATTTGGGCCTAGTATACCTCATTTCTAAGTTATACTAGTGGGTTTAGTTTTGAGTTGGAATTTATTGAAAAGAGTTTTAAAAGAAAATGAAAAAAATTATTGATGAAATTTGGAATTCTTGTTTCTAGAACTGTAAACCTTAAAAGATCTTGGATTAATTGGGGTCATTTATGTCAAATATCTTCCGCTGACATTTATTTATCGATTAAATAGGTTATTTTAGATTGAGGTTTTTTCGTGACGACCAAATCCTCTGACCCCGGATTTGGGGGCGTTACATAAAAACCTATCAAATCTCAAACGTTCCCGGACTCTAGTCCCAAACATGCTAGTTGAACGAGGATTCTCGCCCGAAATGCTTGTAATCAAAGCTTTATTAATAAAACTTGAGACCCTCATCTCCTTTTGTTAATATTGTTTTTTATAAACTCAGTCCATTAGCTATTTTCAAATACAAAATTTTAAAAACTAAAGGAAAAATTAAGTGCACAAAGTACAGTCGAACATTGGGGAGCAAAGAAAATCAAACTCATGGAAATACTACAACCAATGCATGGCACTGTAAGCAGCCATGGCGTAAAAAGAAGAAAGGTACACGCAAAATGAGTCTAAGTACCTAGATTAATACCAAGCTAATAATCAGAGTGCAAGACCAACAAGACATGCAAGTCTATGGCCAATATAAGTCAAGTACAAATACCAAATATCTGAAAGCAAAAGTAAGATAGTCTACTACATGAAATACTACGGGACACAACCCAAATCGACTACTGAATGTCTAAATCATGCTAGTCGACTATATAGGTACTACACGATATAACCCATGTAACTTCTCCTCATCTGAAATGCCATGTACATCATCCTCTGTAGCTGGATAAACACCCTCTCCCACAACAAAAGACATATCTTATGACAGCAAGTCATCCAAAGGGATCTCGTACTGTCCATCCTCGTCAAATGAAACAATCTCTTGAGATGAACTGGCTGCTCCAGAAGTTAAGGCACCATCATTAGTCGTGGCCTTTTGGGCATGTCTATGTGTCACAAATTTCATGAAAATTATGCTCCTTTGAAGTGTACACATTACCCTCTCCAATGAACCTTTCTCAAGCAGTATATCGAAGATGGAATGCCGGAGAACCCTTTTTGATGACATTGGCAGAACACCCCTGTATGTTGATAAAAATCTCCACATGCTTGTGGTAATCATCCATGGTGTTATACATCAACCGAGCAATCTCTGCATCCCTAGACTCAACATCATCCTTCCTCTTCAACTCAATATCAGCTAACTCCCTAGCATGGCTCTCCCGAACTGTGGTAAGCTCTATGACCAACTTGGCCTTCTCCTTCTCCTCCTCCAGCTGTTGGAAAGATGAAAACTGAGTGTCACGCTCGCCCTTCACCTTCTGAAGGTCACTCTGTAGTAATGTTACTTTGGACTCACTACCCTCAGAAAGATCCCCCGCCACTTCAGCACGATTCTTGTACTTTGGAAGTACATCTGTCACTGCACAATTGATGGAAAATGCTTGCATAATTAAATAAAAGCAAGTTACAACAAGTTGTATAATATATGCAATACATACACTATAGGCAAAGTGCAGTGTATGCAATGTATGCAATATACATAATATATATATAGTGTATGCAGTTTATGCAATATGCATAATATATGCAACGTATGTAGGGTATGCAACATGTACAGTGTATGTAATGTGTGCAATGTATGAAATATCAAATGCTGAAAAATAAGCCAAGTCATACCTCCGCATTGCGACTCCGAAATTCCCTAATAAAATTTACATCCTCCATACTCGTGTAATACTAAATGTCTGCGGGAATCCGAAAAGATTTCAAGGTATCCCACGGCTTGAGGCCCTCCCATGTCCAGCCGTCGCGAGTCCTCATATCCAAATTAGACCATCCAAGCTTCCCCTCTGGCTCAGTGATGCACACAAAGGGTGGCCTCAGACCGCGAATGATAGACTTCACCTCAGAAGCAATATAAAAACCATCCACAATAAGACCATCAGAACCAGGTGCACCACCTGATCCCCCAACTATCTTTACATGGCCGCGAGGCCCTAACTCTAGAGCACACACTGAACATTTGCATATAAAGAACCCTCTGAACATTCACACCCTCATAACCCCTTTGCACCATATTGGACCCTATCTTGGCCGGTTTCTTCACCCCTTGAGATGAGCCAGACTCAGCAGGCCTCTTCTTGCTCACAAGCCCGCCAGACTTTGAGCCATGAACTGACTTGCCCGTGAAATAAACAGTGAGGATATCAGTATCCATATCAATAGGAATCACCTTGTGGAGCACTATATCAAGAAGACAAAGAAACTATCAAAATATTGGCCATAAGAATATATAATCACTTATAACGAGACTATGCTACATGTAGTAGCATTGCATAATGTACAAGGTGAACAAGGTGCATAAAATAAACAAAGTGAACAAGGCATACAAGGTGAACAAGGCATACGAGGTGAACAAGGCCCCCGGTTAAGGCAAGTTGTACGAGGTCTACACGTAGTACAAGTCAAGCAAGGTGTACAAAGTCATCTTTCAAAATATTCAAACTCCACAAAATATATAAAGTACGTGTAGCATGCAAGGTGTGGAAGTTATGCAAGAGGTGCAAGTGTGCATGGTGTCCAAAGCATACAAGGTGCCTAGAGTGTACAAAACACTTATAATTGTAATAATACAAGAACGTGTTATCATGAAATAAACGAGACTTTTACTTATTCCCCTGATAGACCCTCGTAAACCTCAAAATCAAATCCATAACCTTCTCACTACAAAAAAATTTAGGTGGATTAATGTGAACATCCTCATTAAATAAAGGCAACCACGCTAAGTCACCTTCCCGAATCCAAATCCACTCAAAGTGCCACATCCTGTGTGAAGTATCTAACTCAGCCCATCCTTGAGTGACATTTATGACACTTTATTACGCTTCGCAAAACTTTGAATTGGTGTAAATATACTCAAGTTGTTGGTATTTTAATGTGTTTTCTAGTGTTTTTCCCTTTCCAGGCATTATCTAGGTAATCAGGTGAATTAGTATTATTTTGGTGCTAATTTGGTGTTCAGGTGGCGTTGGAATAAAAGCCCTTCGGAAGCCGGCTCAAATCAGCAAGAAAATAAAGAAATCAGAAGTTGATCCAGGGAATCTGCGCGCCCGCACTGTGATAGCATGCGCCCGCGCCCAAAGTCCAGAAACTCAGCGCGCCCGCGCTGGTCAAGCGCACGTCCGCGCTGGTCAAGCGCACGTCCGCGCTGGTCAAGCGCACGCCCGCGCTGGTCAAACGCACGCCCCCGCTAGGTCGAATTTAAAAATTCTACTCTGATTTTGATCCAGAAGACTTCTACCTTGTATGGGGCTGTTATATATACATAATTAAGCTCAGTTTTTAGAAGAGACACATCAGAGCACAAGGAGAAAGAGTAAAGAAGACTGTTATAGCACAATTCAACCAAGGCGAAGAAGACCTAGTTTTAACTTGTGATTCTTTGTTTAAGTTGTAACGTTGGATGCTAGTTTTCTTATTCTTGAACCTATACTCTTGTGTTATACTTTATTTATTATTCATTTATAAAGACTACGTTTATTATACCATGCTTTTATCGGAACCCACGTTGATGATGAGTCCGATTATGGGCTAATCGTTATCGTGGGGTTCTAGCGGATTCAATTATGGATTTCTTTAGTTGATTTGTTTCAATACCTTAGTGTGTGGTGATTGTATGATAACCTAGTATTGGTTGTGCTTATTCATCTTATGATCGTCGCGAACTTATAAGATAGCTTGGTAATTCTTAATGAAGCGAAAGTAAATTTAAGGGTTTAGAACTTGCCATGCTAGCATAAGTTCATGCATTATTGTTATGCATGATTCGTAGGTAATTTTAACCATCTTACTTGCCATATGTAATCACGATAGATAACTTGTGCATTAAACCATTATGTTGTCAAATTCTATAAACATATAGGGTCTCAATATAATTGGTGTCTATTCAACTTTAATCTATTTTGTGGATGGTAGTATGATATTCGTGCAACGAAAGTTGGCATTTATCAGTTTCGTGTTATCTGAATAGTGTCATCACTATTACATGCTACTAAGGTTAAGAACGTAAAGACTATTTAATGAAGTATTTAATGAAGTTAGAACCCCATGTTTGTCATATATATTAATTCAACCATTCTTATTCTCTTAGTTATAATTGTTAGTTTAATTCTTAGTTATAAAACAACTTCAATTTGTTATTCATCTTAGCATTGAATAATAGCCATATCATTGTTGCATAAGTTCATAAATTACAAAGTTAACCTAAACTAGTCTCTATGGAAATGAATATGATTTATATCTTATACTACTTGAGAATGCATATACTTGCGTGAATTTTAGTGCTTGTTTAGCGAATAACAAGTTTTTGGCGCCGCTGCCTGGGACTCGATGTTAATTTTTAGTTTATGTGTTTGTCTTCAGTGGTCGTTAAAGTTTATTGACTCGAATTTTGTTACTTATCTATTTCCTTGTCTTATTTCAGGTACTCTAGCGAGCGTGTATGCATACGTATTCGCGGTCTCGTAAAGAACTCTGGAGAAAGGAGAGGAAGAAGTTTCAGTGGTTCGAAAGGAAGTTTGTAAGGACGAAGATAAGGTAGAAGAAGAAGAGAAAGTCGAGGAACCAATTTTAGTAGTGATGGGAGATCAAGCAGAAATTCCTAAGGCTTTGATGGATTATTCTTAGCCTAAGATCAATGATATTCAGTCAAGCATCATCAGACAAGCCATTTCGGCTAACGCTTTTGAGATAAAGTCAAGCACGATTCAGATGATAAATAACTCAGTTCAGTTTGGGGGTTCTCCTACTAAAGACCCCAACATGCACATCAGGGATTTTATTGAGATCTGCGACACTTTCAAGTTCAATGGTGTGACTAAAGATGCTATTATGCTACGACTCTTCCCATTCTCTCTGAGGGATAAAGCAAAGTGTTGGTTACATTCTCTACCACCAGGGCCTATCACCACTTGGTAGGATCTTGCTCAAAAGTTTCTCACTAAATTCTTCCCTATGGGGAAGACTGCTGCAATCAGGAATGCTCTTACTCAGTTTGCTCAGCAAACTGGAGAATCTCTGTGTGAGGCTTGGGATCGATATAAGTAGATGCTAAGGAAGTGCCCACACTATAGCATGTCTGATTGGATGATTATAAACTGTTTCTACAATGGGTTGGGTGCTACTTCTAGATGCTCGATGCAACATCAGGAGGAGCCTTGTGGGCTGAGAGCTACAATGAAGCATATGAATTGATTGAACTGATGGCTTCTAATAAATACCAGAATCCTTCTCAGAGGCTAACTCAGGGTAAAGTAGCAGGAATTCTGGAGTTGGATGCAGCAACTGCTATAGCTTCCCAACTTAAGGCTTTGACGATGAAGGTGGACACTTTGGCCAATTATGGAGTTAATCAAATAAGAATTAGAGCAACAAGAAGCAGAAGTGGAACCAAGGAAGACTACTTTTGAGCACACTCCTCCTGAGGGTAATACAGGGGATAAACAGATCTATCCTCCACCGCCTTTTTCTAAGCGTCTGCAGAAGAAAAAGCTGGATAAGCAATTTGAGAAGTTTGTAGATGTGTTCAAGAAACTTCATATCAACATACCTTACGCTGAGGCTCTTGAGCAGATGCCTAGTTATGCAAAGTTTATGAAAGGTATTCTTTCTCATAAAGTGAAGCTAGATGATTTAGAGACCGTCGCTCTCACGGAGGATTGCAGTGCTGTGCTGCAACAGAAGTTGCATCCGAAGCTTAAAGATCCAGGAAGCTTCACTATTCCATGCACTACTGGAAAAGTGTCTTTTGACAGATGCTTATGTGACTTGGGAGCTAGCATCAATCTGATGCCGTTGTCAATCTTCAAGAAGTTGAACTTGCCTGATCCAGAACTTACTTATATGACTTTGCAGTTGGCCAACCGTTCTATTACATATTCGTGAGGTATTGTGGAGGATGTCTTAGTTAAGGTTGATAAACTCATCTTCCCTGCTGATTTCGTAATTCTTGATTTCGAGGAGGATAAGAAGATTCCCATAATTTTGGGAAGACCTTTCTTGGTGACTGGATGAACCTTGATAGATGTACAGAAGGGTGAGCTTATAATGCGAGTGTTGGATCAGGATGTAACTTTTAATATGTTCAATGCTATGAAATTTCCTACGTAAAATGAGGAGTGCTTAAAAGTGGAGCTGGTCGATTCTATGGTTACTTCAGAACTTGATCAATTGCTAAGCTCTGGTGCCTTAGAGAAGGCCTTATTGAGGAATTCAGATAGTGAAGATGACGAAGGTGAAGAACAATTGCAATATCTGAATGCTTTTCCCTGGAAGAGGAAGATTGAAATGCCTTTTGAATCTCTTAGAATGGAGGAATGGAACAAAATTCCTAAACGCCTCAAGCCATCTATTGAGAAAGCACCTACTCTTGAGCTTAAGCCTTTACCTGAACATTTGAGGTATACATTTTTAGGTGATGCATCTACTTTTACAGTTATTATTGCATCTGACCTTTCAGGTAGCGACGAAGAGAAACTTTTGAGGATTCTAAGAGAGTTCAAATCGGCAATTGGATGGACCATAGAAGATATTAAGGGAATCAGTCCTTCTTATTGTATGCATAAAATTCTGCTAGAGGAATGTAGCAAGCCTACGGTTGAGCAGCAAAGAAGACTTAATCCGATCTTGAAGGAAGTAGTGAGGAAGGAAATCCTTAAGTGGCTGGATGCAGGGATTATTTATCCCATTTCTGACAGTTCTTAGGTGAGTCCAGTTCAGTGTGTACCAAAGAAGGGAGGTATCACAGTTGTTGCTAATGAGAAGAATGAGCTCATTCCTACTGGAACAGTCACGGGATGGAGAGTTTATATGGACTACAAGAAGCTAAACAAGGCCACGAGGAAGGATCACTTTCCTCTGCCTTTCATTGACCAGATGCTTGACCGATTGGCTGGTCACGAGTACTACTTTCTTCTGGATGGCTAGTCGGGTTATAATCAGATTTTATCGCTCAGAAGATCAGGAGAAGACTACCTTCACTTGTCCATTTGGTACTTTCGCCTTTAGGCGAGTTTCTTTTGGTCTATGTGATACACCAGCCACATTTTTGAGATGTATGATGACCATCTTTTCTAATATGATTGGCCAGAATGTGGAGGTATTCATGGACGACTTCTCTGTATTTGGCGATTCTTTTGATGAATGCTTACAGAATCTTGGACATGTTCTGAAGAGATGTGTTGAGACCAATATGGTTCTCAATTGGGAAAAATGTCACTTTATGGTGTGACAGGGCATTATTCTTGGGCACAACGTTTCTAGTAAGGGTCTTGAGGTGGACAAAGCCAAGGTGGGGGTCATAGAAAATCTTCCTCCACCAATTTCTGTTAAGGGAATTCACAGTTTTCTTGGTCATGCGGGTTTCTATAGGCATTTCATCAAGGACTTCTCTAAGATTTCGAAGCCTTTGTGCAGTTTGCTAGAGAAAGATGTGCCTTTCAAGTTCGATGATGAGTGCCTTGCCGCTTTTGAGACAGTGAAAAAGAGTTTAATCACGGCACCTATCATAATTGCACCTGACTGGAATGAACCTTTTGAGATGATGTGTGATGCAAGTGACTATGTAGTTGGAGCAGTTCTTGGGCAGAGAAAGAACAACATATTTCATGTGGTCTACTACGCTAGTAAGACCTTGAATGGTGCTCAACTGAATTATACTACTACGGAGAAAGAACTATTGGCTATTGTCTATCATTTTGAGAAATTTTGATTTTATCTACTTGGGACTAAAGTGACAGTTTTCACTGATCATGCTGCAATTCGATATCTTGTCTCAAAGAAGGACTCGAATCTTAGATTGATTAGATGGGTTCTTTTGCTTCAAGAATTTGAATTAGAGATCAAGGACATAAAGGGGACTGAAAATCAAGTCGCTGATCATCTATCTCGATTAGAAAACCCTAATGCTACTTCACTTGACAAGACATTGATAAATAAGTCTTTTCCTGATGAGTAGCTGTTTAGAGTGCAAAAGGAAGAACCGTGGTTTGCAGACATTATGCCCTACCTTGTGAGTACCATCATGCCTCCCGACTTATCATACGCTCAAAGGAAGAAGTTTCGGCATGAAGTGAAGTGGTATATGTGGGATGAGACATTTCTTTTTTGACAAGAAGATGACCAAATCATCAGGAGATGTATTCCTTATAGCGAAACGGGGGAATCTTGTGAGATTGCCACTCAACGGCTTATGGAGGACACTATGATGGAGAAAAGACAATAGCTCGTATTCTTCAAGCAGGTTTCTTTTGGCCGACCTTGTTTAAAGATGCTCATCAGTTTGTTTTGAAATGTGATCGATGTCAACGTGTGGGTAATATGTCTAAGAGGGATGCGATGCCTCTTAATGTGCTTCTTGAGGTTGACGTCTTCGATGTTCGGGGAATTGACTTCATGGGGCCATTTGTCTCATCTTATAACAATCATTATATCTTGTTGGTGGTTGATTATGTGTCTAAATGGGTTGAAGTTAAGGCGTTGCCAACGAATGATGCGAAGGTGTTGCTTAATTTTCTTTACAAGCAGATATTCACAAGATTTGGAACTCCAAGAGTCATAATCAGTGATGAGGGGTCGCATTTCCGTAAGCGCAAGTTCACTGCTATGATGCAAAGGTATAATGTGAATCATTGCATTGTTACGGCTTATCATCCGCAGACGAATGTTCAAGCCGAGGTATCTAACAGGGAGATCAAGCACATTTTAGAGAAAGTTATGTGTCCATCGAGAAAAGATTGGTCTTTGAAGCTTGATGAGGCTGTTTGGGCGTGTAGAATGACATACAAGACTCCGTTAGGAATGTCGCCATTTTAGTTGGTATATGGTAAGGGGTGTCATTTTCCGGTGAAGCTCGAGCATAAGGCATATTGGGCTTTGAAGAAATTGAATCTGGATTTAGATGTAGCTATAAAGAAGAGGATGCTTCTATTGAATGAACTCGACGAGTTTCGACTTCAAGCTTATGAGAACACCAAAATATATAAGGAGAAATTCAAGAGGTGGCACGATAGGGGTCTAGTGCTCAAATCATTTATGTCGGGGCAACAAGTTCTTTTGTTTAACTATCGTCTCCGTCTTTTTCCTGGAAAGTTGAAGTCAAGGTGGTTAGGGCCCTTCATAATCAAAACTGTGTTTCCACATGGAGCGGTGGAAATTTTTGAGAATGATCCGGGCCAAGCATTTAAGGTAACTGGTCAGAGGTTGAAGCATTACTATGGTGACACGGCAAACCACACGGTGGTTAGTGTCGTTTTGTTTTTTATTTGATCTCAAGTTTCTACATCGAGCTAACGACGTAAAACAAGCGCTTCTTGGGAGGCAACCCAAGTTTGTTGTACATTAGTAGGTAGAGGAAGCAAGAAGAAAGATGAAAAACACAAAAAAAATCAGAAAAAGAAAAAAATTCAGGGCCAACTTCAGTAGCCAAGCGCGCCCGCACTAATCTAGTGCGCAGCCGCGCTGTTTTCCAGAAGGTAAGCGCACCCACGCTAATCTAGCGCGCGGCCGCACCGATTTGGCAGAAGGTGAGCGCGCCCGCGCTGATCCAACGTGCGGCTGTGCCGAGGTCCCGACTCAGAAAAATAAAAACAACAGTTTTGAATTCTACAAAATCAATTTCTACCCGAATTTTACTCTTCCACATCCCAAATTTCCCTCTTCAAATTAAACCCATTATTCCCACGATTCCCATAATCAATTCCCACTTCCATTCCATATCTAATTCTCTTCTCACCACCTATATATACACACACTTATACACAAACTTCTCCACCACATCATAAATTCTCAAACACAAAAATCTCTCAAAAACTTAGCTTTTATTCTCTCTTATTCAATCCCAATGGCACCTAAGAGACAAAGGACTCAAGTAAGCAGCAGCACCACCGATTCTTCAATTGCGGGTGGTGTGAGGCCAAGGTTTTCTACTCCTGAGGAAGAAGAGGAGTACAGGAGGCTTCTCTCGAAGCCTATTACAAAGGAGCAAGGTTTTTTGCCATTAGGGAAGTATGGTAAGTGATTAGAGATGATTCTAGAGATGGGCTGGGTTCCTTTTTACGAGGCTCCTGCTGTTGTGCCCATGAGTGTTGTGCAAGAGTTCTATGCTAATGCAAAGACGGAGAAGAATGGCTTCACGGTGGTCAGGGGGATGACTGTGGAGTATAGTGCTGATGCCATTAGGAGGGTGATTGAGCAGCCCACGAGGATGTTCGGTCAGGACACTTGGAATGATAAGACTCCGAAGAACTTTAATCTGGATCTGATCATTGCTACTCTTTGTGCGCCTGAGACTCATTGGAAGTTCAAGAGGGGCACAACTGATTACTTCATGTTCCCTGCGTCGTGCATGAACAGGTTTGCACGGGCTTGGAATTTTTTTATCTTTGCTAACATCATGCCATCATCACATATCCATGAGATTACTGTAGAGCGTGCTCATCTTCTTTGGGGTATTCTTCAGGGTGATTATATTGATTTGGGGATGGTTATATATCAGGGGATTTTGAAGTTCTTGAGAGGAGGTACTACGGGTTCTATACCCTATGCGTCCATTGTGATAAAGTTGTGCATGGTAGTTGGTGTTCATTGGCCCGCACATGAGCAGCTACAGCTTCCCAGTGCTCCTATCGACAGTTCTACGCTGTTGAACATGACTAAGTGATATGGTGGCAAGCCCGATCCCAAGGGGCTTGGTTATTCATATGATCATCTTCCAGGTGGTAGACCAGCGGATCAGACTTTTGCTGGTGGGACGCAGCAGGCAAGGAAGGCAGCATGGAGAGCTTAGTTGGGAGAGGAGGCTGGCGCTTCACAGCAGGAGGAGGCATGAGCAGGTTTGAGTTCGACACAGTATAGGCGTATAGCGAGGAGGATGGATGCGATGCACGACATCTATAGTCGGTTTGCACGTGATTTCACCCAGGCACATGGGACCGCATTCCGAGCCACTGGTGTTGACATCCAGTGGCCAGTATTTGGTGAGGACTCCGTGTATCCACCTCCAAATACGTCTGACACTCCACCCGTTAAGGGTGATGATCCTGATTCGGAGTAAGTATGCCTGATTCCTTACTATTATCTTCACTGAGGACAATGAATATTTTAAGTTTGGGGGTAGTAGTTGAAGGAATATGTTTTGTGTGAGTCGCATATAGTTTGAATATTCATGATAGTTAGTGCATGTAGTTGCATATTTTTCTATGTAGCAGTTTTTTTTTTATTTTTGGTAGTTTTTATGAAAGTTTGGTCATGTAGTTCCATGCATTTGCATAATAGCATGATCCCTTAGATAATTTTTCCGACTGACTTGTGATATTGATGCTATTGTAGTGATGTCGTATTTAGTGATGTTAAGTCTTATCGAATTGATTTGCATGTTAGAGACAACTGTATTTCACTAAGTCTTATAGGTTACTAAAGTGCTGGATCATGGTCATGGTTTGTTTGTTTGTCGAGGTTTAATCGCTTGTTTATATTTAGAATTTAGGATATTCTCTTAATAAATAAATAACATGGATTTTTAGAAATTGGAGAAAAATTGGATTTCATTGCTAGTTGTTGTGGCTAGGTATCAAATGGCTAGTAGCCGGCTCATATTTATATGAGTAGTCTAGGGTTGAACGAGATGGAGCGAAATACACTCGTTCAGACATTAAAAAAAGAAGAAAAAAGAAAAGAAAGGAAAAAAAAGAAAAAAAGAAGTGTTATGTATAATTGATCACGAGTGGGCTCTTTCGTACTCGAATTATTAAGTTCTTAGGGGACTTTGTGCCTAGTGACCTGAGGCTTTTTATAGTATGGGATTCGCTAACCAAACGCTTGCTACATGGGTACTATTGTGTAAGTCTCTTGTGGAACTCACTCATTGCACGATCAAATAAGCATAGTTTTGTTGTTTTGTTGAGAATAAGGCGTGAATCCATGTAAAACTCCGATATAAGAATTGAAGTGTTAAAAGTTATTTTGAGTCTATCTTTTATTCTATTTATAACCTTGCGATTGCCTTAATGAGTGGTGAGTCATGATTATTGATCTAGCTGTTATAGTATGTCTGTAAGCAGTTGCACATACGCACGTCTCTGGTTTGTATGTTTATTTGTGAGATTCGGTTGATCTTTATGTGAATAACTGTGTTTGTTGAGATGTTGCTTGTTGATTGGGTTAGTTATTCTATGGGGATCGTTGCATTCATTTAGTTGCATTCATGCAATTTTATTTCTTGTTCTTTGAGTCTGTTTATGTTTGAGGACAAGCATCGATTCAAGTTTGGGGGTATGTTGAGTGGCATTTATGACACTTTATTACGCTCCACAAAGCTTTAAATTGGTGTAAATGTACTCAAGTTGTTGGTATTTTAATGTGTTTTCTAGTATTTTTGCAATTTCAGGCATTATCTAGGTAATCAGGTGAATTAGCATTATTTTGGTGTTAATTTGGTGTTAAGGTGGTATTGGAATAAAAGCTCTTGGGAAGCCGGCTCAAATCAGCAAGAAAATGAAGAAATCAGAAGTTGATCCAGGGAGTCAGCGTGCCCGCGTTGTGATAGCACGCGCCCGCGCTGGTCAAGCGCGCGCCCGCGCTAGGTCGAATTTAAAGAATCTTGTTTCTACTCTGATTTTGATACAGAAGACTTCTACTTTGTATGGTGCTCCTATATATGCATAATTAAGCTCGTTTTTCAGAAGAGACACATCAGAGCACAAGGAGAAGGAGTAAAGAAGACCGTTTTAGTACAATTCAACCAAGGCGAAGAATACCTAGTTTTAACTTATGATTCTTTGTTTAAGTTCTAACGTTGGATGCTAGTTTTCTTATTATTGAACCTATACTCTTGTGTTATATTTTGTTTATTATTCGTTTATAAAGACTACGTTTATTATACCATGCTTTCATCGGAACCCACATTGATGATGAGTCCGATTTTGGGCTAATCGTTATCGTGGATTTCTTTAGTTGATTTGTTTCGATACCTTAGTGTGTGGTTATTGTATGATAACCTAGTATTGGTTGTGCTTATTCGTCTTATGAGCGTCGCGAACTTATAAGATAACTTGTTAATTCTTAATGAAGCGAAAGTGAATTTAAGGGTTTAGATTTCGCCATGCTAGCATAAGTTCATGTGTTATTGTTATGCATGATTCATAGGTAATTTTAACCATCTTACTTGCCATATGTAATCACGATAGATAACTTGTGCATTAAACCATTATGTTTTTAAATTCTATAGACATATAGGGTCTCAATATAATTGGTGTTTATTCAGCTTCTATCTATTTTGTGGATGTCTGGTAGTATGGTATTCGTGCAATGAAAGTAGGCGTTTATCAGTTTCGTGTTATCTGATTAATGTCATCACCATTACATGCTAAGGTTAAGAACGGAAAGTCTATTGAATGAAGTATTTAATGAACTTAGAATCTCATGTTTGTCATATATATTAATTTAACCATTCTTATTCTCTTAGTTATAATTGTTAGTTTAATTCTTAGTTATAAAACAACCTCAATTTGTTATTCATCTTAGCATTGAATAATAGCCATATCATTGTTGCATAAGTGCATAAATTACAAAGTTAACCTCAACCAGTCTCTGTGGGAATGAATCTGATTTATATCTTATAATACTTGCGAACGCGTATACTTGCGTGAATTTTAGCGCGTGTTTAGCGACTAACACCCATATCTCACCAAAAATCTTATCTCTCCACATAAAACCATATATGGGATGAGAATAATTGCAAGTAACCTAAAACAAGGACCAAAATAGCCGAGCAGCCAAAAGGACTCCCAATTCTGTGCAACAATCAATGAAACACAATATCGACTACAAGGTATTTGTTGCCAACTAATACAAGGCACAATGGAGGTACTTACAAAGTAAATTATACAAAAACCTATGTAACAGGAACCGAAGCCCGAAACGAAGATGTGCTAGGGGAAGGGAAATGTAACCATCCGTACGTGGGCTGAATGAAACATCATTAGGTCCCGGAAGCCCAATCTCATACTTGGGAGGAATGTAAAAAGCTGCCCTAATTTGCCCAAGGCCTAATGTACATCGACTTGGGATTGTCGCATACTCAAAGTGTCTAAACTACAGCTTCATACAGTCTTCATGTACCGAGGATGAGAAACATCTCCCTGCTCTAACTCTCACTCAAAAATGTGAAAGTAGGACGGGTGAACCGCACCCTCCTCTTCTAAAACTAGGTAAAATAAACTCTTGGACTCGCTCCATCCACCCAATACGCCTGTCAAAGGAGGACAAGGATGATCTCGAGACTTCACCTTGGGCTTAGGTCTAAAATACGTATCATATCCCATGGGAAGATCGTCAAAAGAAAACGCTCTCGAATCTCTCGAGGTCCTCGCTCTATCTCGGCCATAAGGGGTTTGACCACGTGGTAGACTCACTGTCTTAGCCATCCACCACGACAACCCTCTTCTATGCGAGACCTATACAAGAAAAGAGTAAACGGGGTCAAAAAAAGTTTCAACTCATGAAAACTATAAAAAACACAAAAAATACGAAAAAGAAATCCCAAGTCTCCAGCCAACCAAAAATCAAAGCTTATTTCGACCTCACCATAAACAAACCCCCATCTCAGAACTACCATAAATTGGAAAATCATTTTCTCCACATACACACCTGATCTACGAACCATAACAAGAATCAAAATTTTAACATCCTGAGAAATTTTTAAACACAAATACGACCACAAGTCAATATTGTTGGGATAATATAGACTTGTTTATTTATTTGTTAGCTGTTATTTATTTGTTTTGATTTTATTTCAGTTGTGTGATATGACTTGGTCATATAGTAGTGCAGTTGTTTTAGGAAAGTAGTGGAATAAACGTTGTAGTCAGGAGATAATGTAGGAAGTTAAGTGCTATTTTCTTGGCATTCACCTGTACACCAGGTTTATGTACTCAGTTCTCTAGTTTCAGTAATCACAATAACGTCCAGTTTAATACCTTCTCTGTTTTATATTGCAAACAAACACCTGTTATATGTATATACATTGATTCATACTCACAGTTTACATAACATTCTGGTATCAGAGCGGGTTGCGATTAGTGTATGCCAAAGTATATGCCCAAGAAGGTCACGATGGATGCAGGTAAAACAAAGGATGGCACGATCGGTTTGAATTACCCTATGTTGAACAAGGGTAACTACACAACATGGTCACTTAAAATGAAGGTATTTATGCAAGCACATGGGGTTTGAATTGCTATCGAGTCTGAAGATCCAAAGACGGTGGTCACGGACAGAACAGACAAGATGGCTTTGGCTGCCATATATCAAGGTATACCGGAAGATATCTTGTTGGCCGTGGCAGAGAAAAAGACGGCAAAGGAGGCGTGGGACGCAGTCAAAACCATGTGTTTAGGAGCTGAACGTGTGAAGAAAGCGAGGATCCAAACTCTTAAGGCTGAGTTTGAATCGTTGAATATGAAAGAAACTGAGGCTCTTGATGATTTCTGTTTAAAGCTCAACGGGTTGGTAACCAAAATTCGAGCACTTGGAGAAGAAATACAGGAGACCTATATAGTGAAAAAGCTACTGAGCGCAGTACCTACTAAATTCCTTCAAATTGCTTCCACCATTGAGCAGTTTGGGAATCTCGAAACTATGACCATAGAAGAAACGGTTAGATCTTTAAAAGCCCACGAAGAGAGAATCAAGGGACAAACTGAGACTGGAGGTGGACAACTACTGTTGACAGCAGAAGAGTGGTCAAAGAGGGAAAAGGACGAGGAAAAGCTATTGCTCACACGGGAAGAATGGGTAAAATGAAAGGGCAAAAACACAACAGAAGGCTCTTTAGTTCACAGGAGTCGTGACAGTAGAGACTTTACGTGTGGAGTACGTGACAAAAGTAAGGTAAGATGTTTCAATTGTCTTTCTTACGGACACTACGCAGCGGAGTGTAAGAAACCAAAGCGTGACCGTGAACCAAGAGAACAAAAGGAAGAAGCAAATCTAACCCAAATGCAGGATGATGAGCCCGCCTTGTTACTGTTAAAAAAGGAGGAAAAAGAAAGTGTAATGCTCATCAATGAGGAGAAAGTGATGCCCAAACTAAATGCAAGGGGTGATGGGAAAACCAACAACTCTAATGTCTGGTACCTTGATAACGGCGCCAGCAATCACATGATGGGCCAATTATCGAAGTTCAGGGAGCTGGACCAAAGTGTGAGGGGACAAGTCCATTTTGGAGATGGTTCCACCGTGCACATTGAAGGAAAGGGAACGGTGTTACTGAGGTGCAAGAATGGTGAAAACAGAATTCTGCATAAGGTATACTACATACCTTCACTGTGTAGTAACATAATAAGCCTTGGGCAACTTGCTGAGGAGGGAAATAAAGTCATACTAAATGGTGAACATCTGTGGGTCTATGAAAAAGGAGCAAGGCTGATCATGAAGGTAAATCTCTCATTCGATAAAACTCGAAGCCTATAAGCTTAAAATATATGTATACGAAAGAGCACGTATATCTAAAGCTAACGGGTTGTTTGAAGAAAGGAGACAAATGTGTTTCCTGTTGGACAAGAAGGAAGCAATTTAAAGTGCTAAATGCATGCTCATGGGTGTGCTTGTGTGTGTTGGGAAAGAGAGTAAAATAGTATAGTTATTTCTCAAAGTAAATCGCGGATATCCCAGATAAAGGTGGCAGAGTTCGGCTACTTTGCTACATAATTTTTTTTGCTAATTGATTACACACGCACACGCATGATTCGAACTCCTTGATTCGAACTCCTGACCTCCCGCAAGGGGTACATGAGCTTAACAACAGCACGAACACCTTGTTGTCACTTTGTTAGATAGTTGTGCACAACAAAACATATGGTCAACTCAAATCTAACCCATATTGAAAGTTATGGCTTGAATAAGGAATTTATTATTAAGGTTTTGATCCAGAAAATTAAAGTTTTGATTCAGGGAGGGTGAGGAAAGGTGGAGAGTGAGAGAGAGAGAGTAGACTAAGAGGGGGAAGAAGTTTGAGGGGGAAGGCGGGGAAATATGAAAATTTCAACGGGAAATTGTTCTAATGATAAAGAGGGAAAGTTATCTGCCTATTTTTTTAAAGTATTTTAGAAATCGATTTTGTTAACAGCTGATGTATAAAATCACCTTTTAAAAATATTTTTAACATCGGTTGGATTTGACAACAATGTATATGGGGTGATGTCTATTAATCTTTTCTTGTAGTGTTTGTTTTGACACTTCCTTTTTCTATGGCAACTATAGAAAGGATTTTGTCGACCATGAAATTAGTTAAGAATGATTTTCAAGAAAAATGAGGGAAGAGTATGTGATAGACACTATACTTATCATCATTATTAGGGAGCATGTCGAAGAAATTGATTCAGATGAAGTAATAGAAGAATTTTATGCTGAAATGAATCGTTGAGCGAACTCAATCATCTGACTAAATCTTCTTATATTTTTCATGGTAAACTAGTATCTTTGTTACTTACTTTTTGCATATTTTGGATTTTAAATTAATAGCATAGTTGAACTTTATGATTTTCATTTTACATGTATATGATAGTTTAACTTTTTGGATTTAATCTTTAACTTCTCACTTTAATCAACTTTAAGTCATAAACGAGATCTAAGTTAACATAAAGTTAGAGCATTGAATTTCCAATAATTTTAAGTTATTTGGAATTTGGATTTCATTTGTTGCAGGTTTTTACTGCATTATCAGTTAATTTTTCTCGTTCATTCATAAATAATAGTCCATACAGGCCCATCTTAATTAGTTTAATTATCGTAAATATTTATGATGATGTAGAATTTAAATATTAATATTAAAAGTTAAAACATTACGACACCCTATTGTTATGATATTGACCCAGTTAATCTTGATACTTGGTCATTTTAAAAAAAGTTGGTATAATTTATTTTTGACTGACCGATTTGGTTTAATATCGACCAAAAAAATGTGAACATTAAACTAACATGTAAAATTAGTATATTTATTTTTCATTTAGTTTGTAAAGAAAATATAATTTTAGAATTCACATTCGACGATATTCTAGTAAATCTGAACCTTGTTTCTAGGAAAAAATGTTACTTACTACCGTGGCGCCCCAAAATCCGGGGTCCGGGATCTAGGAGGCCACGCCATCTTAAATCCTGTATAACACTTATTTCATAAAACAATATATAAATACTCACACCTTAATGACCCCACACTAATTAAACACACACTTACATGTTATTGTCTTGGAAATGAACAATTCATTACTAGAGTTTATCATCCCTAAAGTGATAGTTATTACAGACCAAAAGTAATTAAGTCTTACCATGGGTGTAACCTTTATTTAACGTTATAGCGGTGGCCAAATATACGTTTCTTCAACTTTACCTTACATAAATCATACATGTAAATAAGCCGGACTAAAAACAAATGAAAACCAATTCAGCTTATACGGTCTACCTGGGGTACTGCACCGAACATCCTACGGAACTGCTTGTCGTTTCCTACCCGTTTCCTAGTCGTGAGTTTCATGATAGGCATCTTGATTCACTGTTGTATTGTGTCATTTTTAAGAAAACAAGTGTGAGCTATAATTCCCAGCATAATAAAGTAGAGTATGAAAAGACTGTATAAGAAATTCAGATCTGATTCCGTATATAATATATATGTTTATTTAAAAATAGTTTTTCTTGGTGATACACACATTTTTCCAAAAACAATTCTTTGATTAACTTATTAGCCTGCAAATACCTTAATGGTAAACCCAACACCTAGGATTGACATACGGTATTGCATCTCAATTCCAATTGGAAGAATATAGGATATTCACCAGAGCAACCACATACGATGACCATTCGTAATACGAAAATCTGTAACCTTTTCTACTAGTAGAGGGATGACTCTCATACATCCAGTTGTCACCCTTGCCGCATTCGGGGATATTGTGTGGCTCATACATCTAGGCTTTCCACATACTTCACATGTTTACATGTGGCACACCAGTAGTCGCTACAGTATATAAAGTACTAGAGTCTACCCCTCCTTGTCTATTTAAAGAATTTTATTATAAAAATGGAACTTGAATTATATCGAAGTTCCTCAAGCGTTTTGCTTGTTGATAGACACAATTCATTTTATATATGTATATATGTACTTTCGAGAATTTTTGGAAGAAGTACTAAGATAATGTTAGTTGATCATTGTCAACATATACGTATTTAAGGGAAAGTTTCCTTCGACACTATAGTCAAAATAATTAATATATATTGAAATAATATTTTTCGAAGTTCCGATAATACCAAAATGATTTTCTAAAACTCATATAATATTTTGAAATAAGATTTATGAGTTTTAAACATATAAAATCATTAAATAAATATTAAATAATCAATTAATATTTATTAAAATAATTAGCCTCGAACAATTCTATTTTAAAAGAATATTTGAATAAGATTCCCCAACTGATTTATATTTAAGTAAATAGATTAAATCTTAAGTAAATGTTAAATATTTAAAATTTATAAATAAGTATTCGTCTAAGAATACTTCTTCCTTTAAATGAGTATTTAAAATAATATCCATCGTTTAAATAAATAATATAAGTTGAGAGAACACAAGTTTTTGAAATCATTTTAATAAAAGTTTGAGGTACTTTATGTTGTGCGAGGGGACAACGAGTCCCTCAGAATAAAATAGCTGCAGGCTTTTAATCGTCCAAAACATCTCCGGGATGATTCCCAGGTTTATACTTTATAAAAGCTAACTGACTCTCCATCTTACAATTGTACATCACGCTCTGCTATAGCGTTAAAATATTATACGATATGTTCATCATAGTCTCAATCGTTATTGATACCTAAAAGCTCATATTTTACTATCATGGCAAATATGGCATTTCTACGAAAATTGTAAAACAATCTTCACAACACAACAGTATGTAGAACATGGTTCATAAACTTTTCTGGGTACTTAGAGGTGGAGGGTGCTCTTGGTCTGTCCGGAAATCTATAATCATGAACGATTATCATTCTGTTAGATTATGTTCGTATTTATCGTTACTTGTATATACACGATTCATACTATTCATTTATGTGACTCATTTTAATCTCATTATTCCAATAAGTACAAGTACTTGTCATATTCACTTTCTTTTCATAACCCCTTACGTCCGTTACTGCCTTTTATATTTCATCCCTCGGCTCCACTCGTGATTCATAAGGATTTCTATTCGCGCGGTCTCTTTAAAAAATCTATATTTTCACTTGAAATTTTATGGCAGTTATTAAACTCCATTTCTTACTCTCTATAAAAATTACATGATTTTTAAATATTTTTAAGTCGATCATTTCTATTTCCAAAGTTCGTAATTCGTAGCAGTTTTTATCGCGTAAATCATTTTTTGTAAAACGGACCTAACTTTTGAACCGTAAATCAGAATCAAGCGATTCAAGCACCTAAACGAACTTTACAACAAGCTATATCATTTTCAAGTCTTACTTTTCAAGAAATCACAGTTTATACATTATTTACTTCTGCAGAAAACTTATGGTTATGTTTCGCTCATTTTATCGATGTTACCTCGCGACTTGAGTTTCGTTTTTGCTCTAATTCATTAATGAACAATTAAACATCACCATACCATCATTTTAACACTTACTACTCTCATGAACATCAAGATCTTGAGGCCACAACATCAACCTTAATAACCAACTAACTAATCATCAAGAAAGTAATATTTCAACCATCAAAACTTGGTTTATAAACAAGATCCATAATCTTCTTGAAACTTAAACCTTAAACAAATTTTGGATAAAGATTTATACCTTTCTTGAAATCTTGTAATGTGTTCTTGTTGATGGATGAATCTTGGGGAGGCTTGGGTGTGCTTAAGGTGCCTAAATCTTGCCATGAAAATCAAGAAATCAAGAAATATTACTATTTGGCACTATTCGTCATCACTTTCATGAAATTATTTCACCATCCAAACCTTAATGAAATACTTTCAAAAATTTATCTTACATTAGTTTGATATGTAGAAAGCTTCGGAATTAATTGAAGGATTTTTCCATGGCTAGAAGTTAAAGTTTGCAATTTGGTTTCTTATTTTTCTTTAAAATAGCCGAATGGGGCTATTTGGGGGAGAGAGAGTTTTTGTTTCTTTCTTGTTGATTCTTGAAATGGTGATGTAATATTTAGTATATAATCCTAGGATATTCAAATCTATCGATATCTTGCTAGCTTGGACAATATTTTCAAAGCTAGGATGCTAGCTAAGTACTTCATTACTATTCATGTTACTATTTGCTAGCTAGGTTACTATGCTCATTAGGTTGGTTACTATTTAGTTTATAATCTTTGATTACATTCTTATTAATTAGTTTGCATGGTTTACATAGCTTGATACGTTTTATTTATTCACTTACGTATTCGCTTGGTCGCTTATTCATTTTCGTAATAAATCTCCGTAAGCAGTTCGCAGGGTAAATCCTTTCTTATACGTTATTTACGCTTTGAAGCCTTGTACTTGGGTTTTATTTTGTAGGATTTCAGATTTATAATTGTATTTTGATTCTCATATTCCTCGATGGTTCGTAGAAACGGTCGTTTAACAACATTCATTTTTTTCGAAAACTATGGGCATTTACATACACTCAATTGATACATATAATCACGATATCAACTCGGAAACTAAATTTCCCATGCATAACATAGTGTGGGATTAAAGGTTTTCCCCGATTGTCAGGGTTAATATTCATCAAATGTTTTACAAAGTCTCAAAAATTTGAGTTATTATAATCTTCCCCACTAAAAAGGATTTCGTCCCGGAATCAAATATAAAACAGGTGGGGATATCTTTCCTTCATCGAATCCTCTAGCTCCCAAGTTGACTCTTCAATATTCTGGTTTCTCCACAAGATTCTGACCAGTTTGAAAGTCTTGTTCCTCAGCACTTGTTCCTTCTGGTCCATTACTCTTACTGGTTGCTCGATGTAAGTCAGGTCTGGTTGTAAGTCTACCTATTCATACTCTATCACATATCACGCATCGGCATGGTACTTCCTTAGCATTGACACATGAAACACATTGTGCACTTATTACAGGTTAGTAGGCAAGGCGAGCTCGTAAGCTAGAGGTTCAATCCTCCTCAAGATTTTAAAGGGTCCCATGAATCTGGGACTCAGGTTTCCTTTCTTCCCGAATCTCATTACTCCTTTCCATGGAGATACCTTTAACAACACCAAATCTCCCACTTCATACTCTCTATCTTTCCTGGTCTGGTCAGCATACTTCTTCTGTCTATCTTGAGCCGCTACCAGCCTCTTTCTGATGAGTTCCACCATTTCTCAGGTCTGCTGGACCAACTCAGGTCCTAGAATCTTATGTTCCCCAACTTTATCCCACTATAAGGGAGGCATTCCTATAATAGTGTGATAGGTTTTGTTGTAGGCAAACTCAATCAGGGGTAAATGATCATTCCAATTTCCCTTAAAGTCAATGGCACAAACCCTCAGCATATCTTCTATGGTCTGGATAGTCCTTTCGCTTTGCCCATCCGTTTGGGGGTGGTAAGCGGTACTCATATTTAGTCTGGTGCCTACACATTCTTGGAAGCTTCTCCAAAATCGGGAGTCAAACCTTGGGCCCCTATCTGACACTATGGAAACGGGGACCCCGTGCCTTACTACGATCTCTTTCAGGTAAATATCCACTAGCTTGTCTATGGTGTACCTTTCGTTAATTGGCAGGAAGTGTGCAGACTTGGTCAGTCTATCTATGATGACCGATATGGCATCGTGATTGTTTTTTAGTCCTTGGTAGTCCTGTCACAAAATTCATGGCTATATGCTCCCATTTTCATTTCAGAATTTCCAGGGGCTGTAATAGTCCACTCAGTCGCTGATGTTTAGCCTTTACTCTTTGACACATCAAGCACTTGCTGACCCACTCTGCTACATCCCTCTTCATGTTAGGCCACCAATAATATTCCTTTAGGTTGTTGTACATTTTCATACTTCCTGGGTGGATTGAATACCTGAAGTTATGCCCTTCATGCAACTGCTCGTCCTTTAGTTCTTGCACATTCAGAACCCAAATTCGGGATGCATACTGATAAATGGCATTTTATACCACTTAGAACGTCTCATAACGGCTTGAATTGGTGTCTTGAACTCGAGTATTTTGTGTATTTGATGCATTTTTGAGTGTTTTTGCATTACAAGGTATAACTTGCTTACACAGGTGGATTTCATCAAAATAAGCCTAAGGAAGTGTTTGGAATTAGTCCCAGGTTGATGTGCGAAGAATTCAGCAAAAACAGAAGCAAAATAATAATTTTTCCAGAAGGGTTGCAGGAGCCCGCCTGATGAGAGCAGGAGACCGCCTGGTAGCAGGCGCCCGCCTGGGTGTGGATTTTCAGAATCTGATTTTTAGAATTCGAGTTTTTTTGGAATTCTGTTAGCGCTGGTTCTTTTGGGCTATTATATAAACAATCTTGGAAGATGTTTTCGACAACAAGTAACAAGGAGCGAAGGAAAGAAGATCAAGAAGACCGTTTTACTTGCCCTGTGTAATCATAATGAATAACTTGCGCTTAAATCGTTTTATCAAATTCTGTAGACATATAGGGTCTCAACATAATTGATGCCTATTCAACTTCTATCTTAATTGTGGATGCTTGGTAGAATGGTATTCGTACAACGAAAGTTGGCATCTATCAGTTTCATGTTGTTTGATTAATATCATCACCATTACATGCTAAGGGTAATGACAATAACTATTGAATGAAGTAGTAATGCAATTATGATCTCATATGTGTTTAATATTGTTAATTCAAGTGTTTAATTCTTGTAGTTAATATTAGTTAATCAACCTTAATTATTATTGTCTTGACATTGAAGAATAATCATACATTGATGAGTAAGTGTTAATTAAATATAATTAATCAGAGTCTCTGTGGGAATGAACTAGAAATCATTCTATATTACTTGCGAACGCGTATACTTGCGTGAATTATTTAGCGCAAGCTTTGTGCCTAACAAGTTTTTGGCACCGCTGTCGGGGACTCAGTGTTAATTTATTTAGTTTATGTACTTGTCGTCTGTGGTCATTAGGATTTATTGATTAAGACTTGTTACTTAGTGCTTCCAGTTGTGTTTCAGGTACTCTAGCGAGCGTTTATGCAAACACGTTCTCGCACCAGCAAGAGAAATCTAGATACGGCTGAGGAAACAGATACAACTCTTGACTTTCCGGAGAAGATAGTTTTTGAAGATTCGGATAAAGAGAGTGAAAAGAAAGAACCTGTAACAATGGGTGATCTTATAGTTCAAGCTGATCCAGCTCTTATGGACTTTTCTCGGCCTAAAATTGATGACATTCAGTCAAGCATCATTCTTCCGGTTATTCAGACCAATGCTTTCGAAATCAAGCCGGGCACTATTCAGATGGTGTAGAATTCTGTTTCTTTCGGAGGTGCTGCGACTGAAGATCCCAACATGCATATCTGGAATTTTTTCGAGATCCGTAGTACTTTCAAATATAATGGTGTTACTAATGAGGCTATCAAGCTGAGGCTTTTCCCATTCTCTCTGAGGGATAAAGCTAAGGACTGGTTACATTCTTTACCAGCTGGGTCCATCACTACTTGGGAAGATCTTGCGCAAAAGTTTCTGGTGAAGTTCTATCCAATGGCCAACACTGCAGCTAGGAGGAGTGCTCTTACTCAGTTTGCGCAGCAACAAGGAGAATCTATGTGCGAAGCTTGGGAGCGCTACAAGGATATTTTGAGAAAGTATCTGCATCATGGTATGCCTGACTGGATGGTTATCACTGGTTTCTACAATGGTTTGGGGGCCCAATCTCAGCCCATGCTTGATGCAGCTTCTGGAGGTGCCTTATGGGCCAAAAGCTATACTGAGGCATATAATCTCATTGAAACTATGGCTGCAAACGAGTACCAAAACCCAACTCAAAGGATGATTCCTGGGAAAGTAGCAGGTATTCTGGAAGTTGATGCATCTACAGCTAGTGCAGCGCAGCTACAGGCGCTGTCTATGAAGGTCGATTCTTTAGCCAACTATGGAGTAAATCAAATAGCTAGTGTCTGTGAGCTTTCTGCAGGCTATCATGCTACGGATCAGTGTTCTCTTGTTAATGAATCTGTTTAGTATGTGAACAATTATCAGCGACCGCAGCAGCCTGTGCCCGCTACTTATCATCCTAATAACAGAAATCCTCCCAATTTCAGCTGGAGCAAAAATTAGAATACTGCTTAGCAACCATATCAGCAAGCTGCAAGTAAACAGTTTAATCCACCTGGATTCCAACAACCTCAGTAATATTCTCAAAGGTAATCATATTCCTCAACAAGGAGGTGCTGCTCCACCTTCTAGTGCTGATTTCGAGGAGTTAAAGCTGTTGTGCAAAAGGCGGGCTGTTTCTATCAAGACCTTGGAAAATCAAATTGGACAAATAGCCAATGCGAAACTAAAGAGAAAGTCAAAGCTGTCACCTTAAGGTCTGAAAAAGTTGCTGATGTTGAAAAAGCAAAAGATGGAGAAGTTGAAGTTGTAGATGAAGAAGAAAAGTAAAAGGAGAAAGAGGGGGAACCAATGAAGACTACTGTTGAACACACTATGCCTGAGGGTAATACAGGGGAGAAACAGCTCTATCCTCCACCACCTTTTCCTAAGCGATTGCAAAAACAAAAGCTGGACAAGCAATTTGGTAAGTTTCTGGAGGTGTTCAAGAAACTTCACATCAACATAACTTTCGCTGAGGCTCTGGAGCAAATGCCTAGTTATACGAAATTCATGAAAGATATTCTTTCAAGGAAGGTGAAACTGGATGATCTTGATACCGTTGCTCTGACGGAAGAGTGCAGTGTCGTGCTGTAGCAAAAGTTACCTCCAAAGCTTAAGGATCCAGGTAGCTTCACCATTCCTTGCACCATTGGAAAGTTGTCATTTAACAAGTGCCTTTGTGATTTGGGAGCAAACATCAATCCGATGTCGTTGTCTATCTTTAAAAAGTTGAATTTTCCTGATCTGCAGCCCACCTACATGTCTCTACAATTGGCTGATCGTTCGATTACATACCCACGAGGCATCGTGGAGGACGTGCTAGTAAAGGTGGACAATCTCATTTTTCCTGTAACTTTTGTCATTCTGGATTTTGAGGAAGATAAGAAGATTCACATATCTTGGGAAGACCTTTCTTGGCTACAAGTCGTACCTTGATAGATGTGCAAAAAGGTGAACTCACTATGAGGGTGCAAGATCAAGACGTGACATTCAATATGTTCAATGTGATGAAATTCCCTACGGAGGATGAGGAATGCTTTAAGGTGGATTTGGTCGATTCTGCAGTTACTTCAGAACTTGATCATGTGCTAATGTCTGATGCCTTAGAAAAAGCCTTATTGGGGGATTTTGACAGTGAAGATGATGAAGGCAATGAGCAGTTGCAATATATGAATGCTTCTCCTTGGAAACGAAAGCTAGACATGCCATTTGAATCTCTGGGAAATACTGATCTCAAGAATGCTGAGGGAAAGCTCAAACCATCTATTGAGGAAGCACCTACTTTGGAGCTTAAACCACTGCCTGAACACTTGAGGTATGCTTTTTTAGGTGATGCATCTACTTTGCCTGTTATTATTGCATCCGACCTTTCATGTAGTGATGAGGACAAGCTCTTGAGGATTCTGAGAGAATTCAAATCGGACATTGGATGGACTATAGCAGATATAAAAGGGATCAGCCCTTCGTACTGAAAGAGATATGTCCTAAGTCCAATCATGTATGAGGATTTAGGAATAGCTTTTATGTAATCTGTTTTGATTTCATTGATATTAATAAAATACTTGTTTTGTTTTTATTACGGGCTCTATCTATTTAAATATTTAAATAAGATATACCACAGTTTAGAGTAAAGCTTTTTATGGATTGTGATGAGATCATAATAATGAGACCTAAAAGATGATAACTCTAAACTTAAATAGTTCCTGGTCGTAGGATTACTAACTGGTAATTAATAATCCGTAAAGATCGGTACATACTATGCTTGCTTCATTATGAAGGATGTCTGTTCTCATAGACATTTGTGTGGTGACACTATAGCTAGTATGTAGGTGCTTATTATAGAATAAGTTCACTGAACATGACTCACACAGCTGAACAACTGATGAAGTTCACTCACGTGTCAGCAGTTGTCCACATAGTGATAGTTGTACAAGTATCCTTAGACTTGAGGTCATCATAGTCATCTTGTGCACACTGAACTATGCTTTGGTTTAGTTCTTAGTCTCAAGGGACAATTATAAGGGCTCTACTGGGTATAGGAATTTGTACACGAAGATAGTGTATGATCAATAAAGGATCTACCCCTTCCAGTTTAGGAAGAGAATGTTCAATGCTGATCCACTTATGTTAGTTCAAGAATCTCTGGCCAGAGTGAATGAAATTAGAAAGGAGTTTCTAATTTACATTAAATAGAACTAAGCATAGTGAATGGGAAAGCAAGTGATTAAATAAGATAGGCTTGACACAAGTTCCATGCCTTGTATTTAATCGTGACATTGCAGGGTAGAAGGAAATATTTGTACGGTAACTACTCACTGAATAGGTTCTTGGTATTCTAAGCTGTGAATTCGTATTATCCGGATAGTCGTGATATGCTGAGAAGTATCCCTCACGATGTAGAATAAATATGATTAATTAATTAATCATATTTAATGAATTAGAGAATTTATATAAATAATGATAAAATAGTTTTATTATTATTTATTTCTACTACCGGCTTAATATTGAACGTACAGGGTCACACCATAAAAGTGAATGATTTAATGGTGGAGGAATTAATTAATAATGGCTGATAATTATTTATTTATGAAATAAATAATTAATTGTCAAATTTAAAAATTGATTAAATGAGATTTAATTGATTATAAATTAATTAAGAAAAGTTTCTTAATATAATTAATTAAGAATTTAATTTTTGGAAATTAAATCAAGTGAGAGAATTATTTCTAAAGAGTTTAGAAAAAGGATTAAAAATTAAAAGGTGTTTTAATTATTAGTGAGAATAATAAAGGGTTAATAATAATAATATTTTATGGGAAAATTTTCAGCTGAAAATTTTGCTTATAAATATACTATTATAAACCCTATTTTTGCCTCAACCAAAAAGATTTACAAAAACCCTAATTCTCTCCATCTCCTCCTCCTTCATTACATCGTTTTCTTGGTAGATACCGGTGGAGTGCTTCACACTTGAGGAGCAGTTGCTAAGGATCTCCGTTCATCATTTTTGGATCGCCATTAAAGACCTCGATCTTTTCATTAACGTAAAGCTTCTTAAGGTAAACATACTGAACTACGAATTAAATATTATTTTTCGCATGGATCCTGCGGAGGGTTTCGGTTTTTTTTAAGATTTAAATTTATGTTTTCGATGCGTTTATGTGCTAAAAACCCTTCACGTACTGCATGCATAAAATTCTGCTAGAGCAAGCCAACTGTTGAGCAACAACGAAGGCTTAATCCTATCATTAAAGAAGTGGTGAAAAAAGAAATTCTAAAGTGGCTAGATGCAGGAATTATATATCCTATTTTTGACAGTTCTTGGGTGAGCCCCGTGCAATGTGTACCTAAGAAGGGAGGTATTAATGTGGTAGCAAATGAGAAAAACGAGCTCATCCCCACTCGAACAGTCACAAGATGGACGGTATGCATGGACTATAGGAAGTTGAATAAAGCCACGAGGAATGATCACTTCCCTCTTCCATTCATTGTTCAGATGCTTGACAGGTTGGCGGGGCATGAGTATTATTGTCTTCTGGATGGATATTCGGGCTACAATCTGATTTGCATTGTACCAGAAGATCAAGAGAAGACTACTTTCACTTGTCCATTCGGCACGTTTGCTTTTCGCAGAGTTTCTTTTAGCTTATGTGGTGCACCTGCCACTTTTTAGAGATGCATGATGGCCATATTCTCTGATATGATTGGAAATAATGTCAAAGTGTTCATGGATGACTTCTCCGTCTTTGGACATTCATATGATGAATGCTTGAATAATCTCTGTTTAGTGCTCAAAAGGTGTGTCGAAACCAATCTGGTGCTCAATTGGGAAAAATGTCACTTCATGGTGCAACAAAGCATCATTCTTGGGCATACGGTCTCTAGTAAAGGTCTTGAGGTGGATAAAGCCTAGGTGGGCGTCATTGAAAATCTTCTGCCACCTATTTCTGTGAAAGGAATCCGTAGCTTTCTTGGTCATGCGGGTTTTTATCGGCGTTTCATCAAGGACTTCTCTAAGATATCTAAGCCGTTGTGCAACTTACTCGAGAAAGATGTGCCTTTCAAATTTGAAGATGAATGCTTGGCAGCATTCGAAACTCTCAAGAAGAATTTAATCACCGCACTAGTTATTACAGCACCTAATTGGAGAGAACCTTTTGAGATGATGTGTGATGCAAGTAATTATGCAGTAGGAGCAGTTCTTGGACAACGAAGGAATAATATCTTTGATGTGGTCTACTATGCTAGTAAGACGCTAAATGGAGCCGAACTGAACTACACCACTACTGAGAAGGAGCTCTTGGCTATAGCTTTTGGTTTTGAAAAATTTCGATCTTATCTACTTGGGACAAAGGTGATAGTGTTCACTGATCACGCTGTCATCCGCTATCTGGTCTCACAGAAGGATTCGTAGCCTAGACTTATTCGTTGGGTTCTCTTGCTACAGGAATTCGAGTTAGAGATCAAGGATCGAAAAGGTACTAAAAATCAGGTAGCTGACCATCTCTCTAGATTGGAGAATCTCGAGTCTACTTCACATGATAAGACATTGATCAACGAATCTTTCCCGGATGAGAAGTTGTTCACAATTTAAGAGGAAGAGCCATGGTTCGCAGACATTATGAACTATCTTGTTAGCAATATAATGCTTCATAATATGAATGCGGCTCAAAAGAAGAAATTTCTACATGAGGTGAAGTGGTACATGTGGGATGAACCATAATTTTTTAGACAAGGAGCTGACCAGATCATCAGGAGATATATCCCATTCTGTGAGACGGAGGGGATATTACGAGACTGTCATTCCACAATTTATGGTGGACATTATGGTAGTGAAAAGACAACAGCTCGTATTCTTCAAGCAGGTTTTTTCTGGCCTACGTTGTTTAAGGATGCACATTAGTTCATTTTAAGGTGTGATCGTTACCAAAAAGTTGGGAATCTTACCAGAAAGGATGAGATGCCTTTAAATGTGATGCTTGAAATTGAGGTCTTTGATGTTTGGGGAGTCGATTTTATGGGACCATTTATCTCGTCCTGCTATAATTAGTACATCTTGCTGGCAGTCGATTATGTCTCGAAATGGGTAGAAGTCAAAGCTCTACTGACTAATGATGTAAAGGTAGTGTTGAGTTTTCTTCATAAGCAGATATTCACAAGGTTTGGAACTCCACGAGTTATCATAAGTGATGAAGGGTCGTATTTCTGCAATCATAAGTTCACTTCTATGATGCAATGCTACAATGAGAATCATCACTACTGCCTATCATACGCAAACTAATGGTCAAGCTGAAGTATCTAATAGAAAGATCAAGCGCATTCTAGAGAAAGTCTTTTGTCCGTAAAGGAAGGATTGGTCTTTGAAGCTCGATGAAGTTGTTTGGGCTTATAGAACATCATACAAGACTCTACTTGGGATGTCCCCGTTTCAACTTGTCTATGGTAAGGGATGTCATTTACCTGCGGAGCTTGAGCATAAGGCTTATTGGGCATTGAAGAAGTTAAACCTTGATCTAGATGCAGCTGGGAAGAAGCGAATGCTTCAGTTAAATGAGCTTGATGAATTTCGACATCAAGCGTATGAAAACAACAAAATGTACAAGGAAAAGGTAAAAAGGTGGCATGACAGGAAGCTATCGCCTAAGTCTTTCGTGCCGGGGCAACAAGTTCTTCTATTCAACTCTCATCTCCAATTTTTTCCTGGAAAGTTGAAATCAAAGTGGTCTGGACCATTTATCGTCAAAACTATGTTTCCACATGGAGCGGTGGAGATTTTTGAGAACGATCTGGGCCAAACATTCAAGGTAAATGGTCACAGATTGAAGCACCATTATGGGGATACGGCAAACCGTGAAGTCAACTTGATCGCATTACTCTACGTCAAGCTAATAACGTAAAAGAAGCGCTTCTTGGGAGGCAACCCAAGATATGAGACTAGAGGAACTCTTAAAATTTAGTACTTTATCCAAAAACCCAAAAAAAATAGAAAAATGTTGGCAGAATTTTTTTTCCAGAGACCTTGCAAGCGCCCGCCTGCTAGGACCAGGCGGCCGCGTGCTAGCAGGCGCCCGCCTGCTGGTGCCAGGAGACCGCCTACGGACCTGATTTTTGAAAAAAATAGTTTTCAGCCTTTATAAAAAAAAACAAAAAAAACAAAAAAAAACAAAAACCACAGCCCACAATCCCCATTAACCCACGATTTCTTCCCCAATATTAGCCACAATACCCAGTCCCAATCAAATTCAACCCCTAATCTTACTATATATATACATACAACCTCTCCATACATATCCCATATACTTTCAACTTTACAAAATCTCTCCTACACACCAAACACAACTCTCTAACCCTTATTTTCAGTTTCCATGGCCCAAAGAGATCACGAACTGTAGGGAGCAACAGCACCATTCCGACTGCTGATTCTTCGAGGAACACTATTATGAAGCCCCGATTGTTGGATGGGGCTGCTGAACAAGAGTACACCAAGCTTCTGACAAAGCCTATTATGAGGGAGAGGGGGTTCTTGCCATCAGGGAGGGATGGTGATTTGTTACCGATGATTGTTGAGAAGGGATGGATTACATTCGGTGAGTCACCTGAGGCGGTTCCGATGAGTATCGTTCGCGAGTTCTATGCGAACGCCAAGGCCGATAAGAATGGGTTTTCTATTGTTCGTGGGCTTACTGTTGATTATCAGCCCGAGGTGATTCGCCGGGTAATTGGGCAGCGACAAAGTAAACCACAGGAGGAGAATTGGAATGAAAAGGCCCCTGAGGATTTTAATATGGACTTAATTATTGCTACTCTCTGTCGGTCGGGCACAGTGTGGAAGTTCAAAAGGGGAACCAACGAGTATCGTAATTTCCCTGCTATCGCGATGAACAGGTATGCTCGCGCTTGGAATGCATTTATGTGTGCTAATATTCATCCTTCTATGCATGCACATGAGGTTACAGTGGAGAGGGCGAGGTTGTTGTGGGGGATTTTGAATGATGAGTATTATGTGGACCTTGGTGAGTACATCTACCAAGGGATTTTGAAGTTTTTGAGGGGGAAGTCGCAGTATTCTATCCTGTATGCCTCTATTGTCACGAAGCTTTGCATGGCATGTGAAGTCCAGTGGCCATCTTATGAGCAGCTGCAGATGCCGACCGCTCCTATTGATTCATCGACATTGAATGTGATGCAGAAGTGGACGGGTGGAGAGCCCGAGTCACATGGTTTGGGATATCACCTTCCTAGAGGAGTTCCAGCAGCTGGTGCTACCATGGCTAGGCCCAGTCAGGCTCGGGGAGAGGCAGGTCCTTCGAGAGCCTAGGGAGGAGATGGTTCGGGATTGGCTGATGTCCAGTACAGGAGGCTTTCCAGGAGGATGGATACGATGTATGAATCGCAGAGTCGGTTTGCGCAGGAGCTCACCCTAGCACTTGGGACTACATTTAGAGGCCTTGGAGCTGACATCCAGTTGCCCGTTTATGGTGAGGATTCTGCTTATCCACCTCCTGACACTCTACCCTCTGAGGGTGATGATGATGATTCTTCTGAGTAGGTATACCCTGTGTTCCTTTCTATTACCTTCACTGGGGACAGTGAAGATTTTAAGTTTAGGGGTGGTAGTTAAGGAACATATTTGTGTGTGTGTCATGTAGTTGTATTTTCATGTTAGTTTAGTTCATATAGTTGCCTATTTTTGCCATATAGTTTTTTATATAGTTTTTTTTTATTTTTTTATAGCTTTATTTATCATGTCATATAGCTCATGCATATACCATGATCCCTTTTGTGTTGCTTTACCGATTAATATGTGATATTAATGTGAGTGTAGTGATAGCGTTAGAGTGATGTTGAATCGTGTTAGGTTGACATGCGTGCTAGAAACACTTGTAATTTTACTAAGTCTTAGAGTATGCTTGAGGACTAGATTGTTGTCATGGTTTGATGGTTTCTGAGGTTAATCTATTGCTTATGCTTAGAATATATGATAGGCTCTTAATGATAAAAGACATGAAAAGATAAAAATTGGAAAAAATTGGAATTCATTGCTAGTTGTGGCTAGGCGTCAAATGGCTAGTAGCCAGCTCGTATTGTATACGAGTAGTCTAGGGTTGAGCAAGATGGAGCGAAACACACTTGCTCAGAATTGAAAAAAATAGAAAAAAAGAAAAAAAGAAAAAAGAAAGAAAAAAATACGGTTTAATGCATAATTGATCAGGAGTGAGCTCTTTGGTATTCGAGTTATTAAGTTCTTAGGGGACTTTGTGCCTAGTGACCTAAGGCTTTTATAGTCTGGGATCCGCTAACCTAACGCTCCCTAAATGGGTACCATTGCATAAGTCTTTTGTGGACCTCACTCATTGCACGATCAAATAAGCATTTATTTATGTGTTGAATAAAAGCATGATTCCGTAATAAACTCCAATAATCTTGAAGTGTTATAAGTCATTTTATGTCTAGAATGTATTCTTCGTATAAGCTTATGATTGCCTTGAGGATAATTATGTTATGGTGATTGATCTAGTTTCAAAGCATATCTGTTAAGCATTCACATACACCATATTTCTAGTTGTATGTTAGCTTGCAAGATTTAATTGATCTTTAGTCGCCTAATTGCATTTGTTGATATGTCAAATGTTAGTTGGTTTAGTCATCGCGATGGGGTCCGTTGCATTCATGTAGTTTGCATTCATGCATGTTTTATTCTGAGTTTGAGTCTGTGCTGCTTGAGGACAATCATCGATTTAAGTTTGGGGGTGTGATAAGTGGCATTTTATACGACTTAGAACGTCTCATAACAGCTTGAATTGGTGTCTTGAACTCGAGTATTTTGTGTATTTGACGCGTTTTTGAGTGTTTTTTCATTACAGGGTATAACTTGCTTAAACGGGTGGATTTCATCAAAATAAGCCTAAGGAAGTGTTTAGAATTAGTCTCGGGTTGTGTGCGAAGAATTCAGAAAAAACAGAAGCAAAATAATAATTTTTCCAAAAGGGTTGTAGCCGCCCGCCTGATGAGAGCAGGCAGGCGACCGCTTGGTAGCAGGCGCCCGCCTGGAAGGAGGAGGCGGCCGCCTGGGTGCGGATTTTCAGAATCTGATTTTTATAATTCGAGTTCTATTGGGCTTCTGTTAGCGCTGGTTCTTTTGGGATATTATATAAACAATCTTGGAAGACGTTTTTGAGAACAAGTAACAAGGAGCGAAGGCAAGAAGATCAAGAAGACCGTTTTAGCACGCAACAACGAAGAAGAGGAAGCATATGTTTATCTTGTGATTCTTTTAATTCGTTGTAACAGTGGATGCTAGTTTTCTTTACTCTTTGAACCTTAATACTCTTGTGATGTACTTCATTATTTATTAAGTATTTTTATTAGTTTATATCATTGTGTTATTATTATGTTTTCATATGAACCCATGGTGATGATGAGTTCTGTTATGGGCTAATTGCGATCATGGGATCATAGCGGATTTACTATGGATTTCTTTAGTTAATTGTTTAATACCTTGGTATGTGGTGATTGTATGATATCTAGCATAGGTTGTGCTTATTCATCTTATGTGCATCGCGAACATGTAAGATATCCTGTTAATCTCTTTTGAAGCGACAATGAATCTTGAGATTTAGAACTTGCCATGCTAGCATAGGTTCGTGTATTGTATGCATGATTAGTGGTTAACTCTAACCGTTTTACTTGCCCAGTGTAATCATAATGAATAACTTGTGCTTAAATCATTATGTTGTCAAATTATGTAGACATATAGGGTCTCAACATAATTTATGCCTATTCAACTTCTATCTTAATTGTGGATGCTTGGTAGAATGGTATTCGTACAACGAAAGTTGGCGTCTATCAGTTTCGTTTTGTTCGATTAATATCATCACCATTACATGCTAAGGGTAATAACAATAACTATTAAATGAAGTAGTAATGAAGTTATGATCTCATTTGTATTTAATATTGTTAATTCAAGTGTTTAATTCTCGTAGTTAATATTAGTTAATCAACCTTAATTTTTATTGTCTTGACATTGAAGAATAATCATAGATTGGTGAGTAAGTGTTAATTAAATATAATTAATCAGAGTCTCTGTGGGAATGAACTAGAAATCATTCTATATTACTTACGAACGCGTATACTTGCATGAATTATTTAGCGCATGCTTTGTGCCTAACACATACCTCATGATCCCTCTCTCATCCTTCTTGCATCTGATCTCCTCACCGGTCAATGTTTCTCTTTCTTCATTCATCTTTTTCTCTTGTCACACTCGTATTTTCTCATCTAGTTCTGATACTAACCTGATTTCAAATAGTCCTTCTGATCCTTTACCGGTTATTCTTACTCTGATCTCCATCTTTTCAAATTCCTTAGCCAACTCCTCAGATGTAATTATCATTTTAAGTCTTTCATTCCTACTAAGGGCGTCAGCCACCATATTGGCTTTACCTGGGTGATACAGGATTTCACAATCATCGTCATTAATCAGCTCTAGCTATCTCCTCTGTCTCATGTTTAATTCCTTCTGGGTGAAAATATACTTGAGGCTCTTATGATCTCTGTAAATCTCGAATTTTTCTCCATACATATAGTGTCTCAAGATTTTTAGGGCATATACTATGGCTGCTAATTCTAGGTCGTGGGTAGGGTAACTGTTATTCCCAGTGGACTAACAATGAGATTTACAGAAGGGGGGTTGAATGTAAATCTCAAAACTTTTTCAAGTTTTGAGCAGTTTGTAAGATTAAGTGTTTGAGTGATCAAATGTGTGTGAATTGCTTGGAGCTGATGCAGACAGATATATATTCAAACACAAATGTAATGAACACAAAGAACTTAAAAACTTTTCTGGTGGATTTGTTGTTCCACCAGAGATGTGTTATTTCAGAAAATCTGTGATTCAAAATTAAATCACAGCTGTTTTCTAGTACAAACTAGATGATTTTCTCTCTTGATATTTCTAAACAGCTCAGAGAAAATTCACATCTAATTACTAGCTACTACTTGGTTTATATAACACCAAGTTTACAAGTGAAGACAAAGATAAAGTACAATAAGACAATAGTTCTCCACTTGTTTCTGTTCGATTTTTATCCAGTGTAATATGGAATTATCTGTTGACTTTCTATTCTGAACCAGACTAAAAACGGCTGCTTTTTCTGCTGTTCCTGAAATAGGCTACCACATCTCTGTCAATCCATGTGCCTCTGTCAGCTTTGTTAACTGTCACTATCAACTGCTATGAGACTGAGCATCCGTTGAAGCTTTCATCCGTTGATGGCTTTATCCGTTGATGCTCTAGCAATTGAAGCTTTATCCGTTGAAGCATTTATCCGTTGATGGATATTATCCGTTGAAGCGTTAGAGACATCCGTTGAAGCTTAGTTTCTTATCCGTTGAAGGTCTTCAATATCCGTTAACACTTCTTCACTTATACAAAATTACAAGGCATGAAATATTTACAATTAGCCCTCCTATTTGTACATCCATTAGTAGTCAACATGACTGATTATCTCCTAACAACATCTAAGAATTACAGCTTGAAACCAAAGAGTGAGATGTGCTACAATACCAAACTTATTGCTAAGTAAGGCTACTGCTTCAACGGATAGCCAAGATGGTCTTATCCGTTGAGGCTACAAACACTAGATTTCTACTTAAGTGTTTTGCTGAACTTATCATCAAACTAATACACATATTCCTAACAGTAACTTATCTCATATTCCTTTAACTATTGAGAGGCATACACAATCACTTTTCCGTGATGCATGAGCACACACCCTAACCCCTTGTATGAGGCATCGCTGTATATTACAAAGTCTTCCTTTCCATCGGGAAGAGCGAGTACTGGTGCTGACACCAATCTTTTCTTCAGCTCTTGAAAGCTCTCCTCACATATCTCTGTCCACACAAACTTCTCCGTTTTCCTGGTAAGCCTAGTCAATGGGCCGTCTATCTTGGTAAAGTATTGCACGAACCATTGGTACTATCCATCTAAGCCCACAAAGCTCCTAACCTCGATTAGGGTAGTCGGTTTTTCCCAATTGGATACTGCCTCTATCTTGGCGGGGTCGACTAAAACTCCTTTGCTACTCACCACATGTCCTAAGAACTGAACCTCCTTTAACCAAAACTCACATTTTGAGAACTTGGCATACAACTTTTCATTCCTCAGAATCTCTAAGACTATCCTCAAATGTTCCGCATCTTCTTGCTAAATCTTTGAGTAGATTTGAATATCATCTATGAAGACTATCACACATATGTCTATGTACTTCTTGAACACTCTGTTCATCAAATCCATAAAAGTTGCGGGTGAATTGGTTAACCCGAATGACATGACTAAGAACTCATAATGTCCATACCTAGTGTGAAAAGCAGTCTTTTGTATATCTTCAGACTTGATTTTCAATTGGTGATACCCTGTCCTCAAATCTATTTTGGAAAAGTGCACAACACCTTTAAGCTGATCGAATAGGTCATCAATCCTAGGGAGAGGGTGCCTATTCTTGATGGTCAGTTTGTTCAACTCTCGATAGTCTATGCATAATCTCATACTACCATCCTTCGTCTTTACAAACAACACTGGTGCACCCCATGGTGGCACACTTGGTCTTATCATCCCATTGTCTAACAATTCTTGTAGTTGAGAAGCTAGTTCCTTCATCTCAACTGGGGCCAGACTATAGGGGCCTTAGATACTGGTGCCATCCCTGGTGCTAATTCTATAACGAATTCTATTTCTCTGTCGGGTGGCAACCCTATTAAGTTCTCCGAAAACACATCCTCAAATTCTTTTACTACGGGTATGCCCTGTATGTTAGAAACTTCCTTTTTAGTATCCATTATATAAGCCAAATAGGCCTCATTACCTTTCTTTAACAACCTCTTTTCTTGAATCATGGTTAGAAATTTCTGGGTCTATCATTGACCTTTAAATACTATCTCTTTCCCATCTTGCACTCTTATTCTTACCTTCTTTTTCTCATAATCTATCTGCGCTCCAATACTGGATAACCAGTCCATTCCTAGGATCATATCGAATTCTCCTAACACAAATGGGATTAAGTCAACCTCAAAGACTTTCCTTTCTAGTTTTAACTTGCATCTTGGGTGTACTTGATTAAAAGGAATGATTTCTCGGTTTTCTATTTCTACTTGTACTACCTCACGTAAGGGACATCATTAACATTTAGCTTCTTAGCAAAATTTCGAGATATAAATGAATTGGTCGCTCTGGAATTAAATACGACATTTGCGCGTTCGGAATATAATAATGTTCGCAATGCTTATAGCATTCACCTAATCTGTGCTTTATATAGAGCACAACTACATAATGTATAAGGAATCATATTCTATCAATAACAAGGAAACCTAATACAATACTTCTGAGACAGAGTCCTTTACCGCCTTGAATTCCTGCTTTCCTTTTCCTCCTCGAATATCTACTGAAGTGACAAGTACTGATAACATCATTTGCTGATCATCAAGTACTGATATAAGTACTAATGACATCACTCTTCAGTAAATGCTGATATAAATCCTAATATGAACTTATGATAGTTTCTGCTAATACCATTGTTAAGCACAAAACACGCGCTAATAATTCACGCAAGTATACGCGTTCGCAAGTAATACAAAATAATTTCTAGTTCGTTCCCACAGAGACTCAGACTTAATTATGTTCAATTAACACTTACTCACCAATATATGATTACTTCTCAATGTCAAGACAATAACACTTAGATTTGATTAACTAATTATTAACTATAATTAACTACGAGAATTAAACACTTAATTGATACTTGAATTAACAATATTAAACACATATGAGATCATAACTTTATTACTACTTCCTTCAAAAGTTATTGTTATTACCCTTAGCATGTAACAATGATGATATTAATCGAACAACGCGAAATTGATAAAAGCCAACTTTTGTTGTACTAATACCATTCTACCAAACATCTACAATTAAGATAGAAGTTGAATATGCATCAATTATGTTGAGACCTTGTATGTCTACAGAATTTGACAACATAAGGATTTAAGCACAAGTTATTCCTTATGATTACACAGGGAAAGTAAAACGGTTAGAGTTACCCACTAATCATACATACACATACATGAACCTATGCTAGCATGGCAAGTCTAAACCTCAAGATCCACTGTCGCTTCACAAGAGATTAACACCCTATCTTATATGTTCGCGACACACATAAGACGAATAAGCGCAACCTATGCTAGATATCATACAATCATCACACACTAAGGTATTAAACAACTAACTAAAGAATTCCATAGTAAATCCGTGACGACCCCATGATCACGATTAGCCCATGATAGAACTCATCATCACCATGGGTTCATATGAAAACATGCTAATAACAGACACGAATAACTAAAAAAAATACTTATTAAAACCAGAGTACATCACAAGAGTAATAAGGTTCAAAGTAAAGAAAACTAGCATCCACTGATACAACGAATAAAAGAATCACAAGAAAACTATGCTTCCTCTTCTTCATTGCGATGTGCTAAAACAGTCTTCTTCCTTCTCTCCCTGCTCCTTGATTGATACCACGATTCATTATGTGAAACGTCTCTGAAACTACTTATATAGAATCCCCACAAGACCCAGCCATCTCAGAAGTCAGAAGTACAACATAAATAGAACTCTAAAAATCAGTATTTAATTTTACGGCCCTGAGCGGTCGCCCAGTAATCCTGAGCGGGCGCCCAGCTTCTTGAGCGGCCGCCCAGCCAGGCTGAGCGGGCGCCCAACACCTTACTGGAAAAATGCTTATTTTGCTCCCGTTTTCTGCTGCATTCTGCTCCTAACTTCCCACTTACAATGCCAAGCACTCCCTTAGTCTTATTCCTGATGAAATCTCCCCTCACATACACAAAATACTTGATTTCAAGAGATCAATTCAAGCCATTATAAGACATTCTAAGTGGTATAAAATGCCACTTATCACACCCCCAAATTTAAATCGATGCTTGTCCTCAAGCGTCCTAGACTCAAAAACAAAACAAAAACATGCATGAATGCAATCTATATGAAATGCAGTGATCCCCCTCACAATGACTAAACCAACCAACTCATGACATCTCAACAAATACAATTAGGCGAATAAAGATCAATTAAATCATGCAAACTAACATACAACCAGAAACGTGGTGTGTGCGGATGCTTAACAGATATGTTTCGAAACTAGATCAATTATCATAACTCGACTATCCTCAAGGAAATCACTTGATTATACGAAGAATAAATTCTAGGCACAAAATGACATATAACACTTCAAGATTACTGGAGCTTATTACGGAATCATGCTTTTATTCAACACAAGAACAAATGCTTATTTGACCGTGGAATGAGTGAGGTCCACAAAAGACTTATGCAATGGCATCCATTTAGCGAGCGTTAGGTTAGCGGATCCCAGACTATAAAAGCCTTAGGTCACTAGGCACAAAGTACGCTAAGAACTTAATAACTCGAATACCAAAGAGCCCACTCGTGATCAATTATGCATTAACTCTTTTTTTTCTTTTTTCTTTTTCTTTTTTTCCTATTTTTCTTCTTCTTCTTTTTTCAAATTTTTGAGCAAGTGTGTTTCGCTCCATCTTGCTCAACCCTAGACTAATCGCATAAAAATACGAGCCGGCTACTAGCCATTTGACGCCTAGCCACAATTAGCAATGAATTCCAATTTTTACTCCAATTACTTTTTTTCATGCCTTTTATCATTAAGGACCTATCATAAATTCTAAGCATAATCAATAGATTAACCTCAAAAACCATCAAACCATGACAACAACCTAGTCCTTAAGAATACTCTAAGACTTAGTGAAATTACAAGTGTTTCTAGCATGCATGTCAACCTACAAGACTCAACATCACTCTAACGCTATCACTACACTTGCATCAATATCACAAATCAATTGGTAAAGCAACGAAATAGGGATAATGGTATATGCATGAGCTAAATGACATGATAAATAAAGCTATAGAATAAAAAAACTATATGGCAAAAATATGCAATTATATGAACTAAACTATCATGAATATGCAACTACATGACACACACACAAAAATATTCCTTAACTACCATCCCCAAACTTATAATCTTCACTGTCCCCAGTGAAGGTAGTAGAAAGGAACACAGGGTATACCTAATCGGAGAAATCATCATCATCACTCTCAGAGGGTGGAGTATCAGGAGGCGGATAAGCAGAGTCCTCACCAAAAATGGACCACTGGATGTCAGCTCCAAGGCCTCTGAAAGCAGTCCCAAGTGCAAGGGTGAGCTCCTAAGCAAACCTACTCTATGACTCATACATCGCATCCATCCTCCTCGACAGCCTCCTATATTGGGCATCAGTCATCCCAGCACCATCCTGAGCTCTAGAAGAGCCTGCCTCATCACGACCCGGTCTAGCCATGGTAGCACCAGCTTCTGGACGTCCTCCTGGAAGACGATAACCCAACCAATGCTCCTCGGGCTCTCCACCCATCCACTCCTGCATCGCATTCAGAGTCGCTGAATCAATAGGAGCGGCCTGCATCTGCAGCTGCTCGTGAGAAGGCCAATGAACTCCCACTGCTCGGCATAGTTCCGTGACAGTAGATGCATAATGTAACACCCCCAAATTCGGGGTCCGGGATTCGGGTTGTCACGAGTTCCATATCCCTTAACAACACTTAATCTTAACAATCAACCAATTACTGTGTACTGTGACCCCACAATATACACACACACACCGCAAGTTATAGTCTCAGAGATGAATACCCAAAAAATAACACAAGTCATTTTATTCCACATAATAAGCCATTACACCTCAAGAAGGTTCTGAATAAATTTACATTTCTTTGACATTATTACAATTCATATTATACATAAGTCTGGTTTATCAATAGTTGAAAACCTAGCCTATTGGTAGCTCCTACCTCAGCTACGGCGGCATCAACGCTTCCAGAAAACTGGGGAACATTTTCTAACCGCTTACGAATTGGAAGCTTGGTCCTGTTCATCTTGTCTATCTGATGTTGTGTGATGAAAGAAGAAAGCAAGGGTGAGCAACAAGCCAACCAAAATAATATGTATAATGATTTACAATATATGAGCATTCTCATAGTACTCATGAAAGTCTTGGTCAAGAAGAAATGAACCAAGTTTGATATCTTATCGCGACCAAGTCGCAAAATATTCAGTATATATGTATATATACTTTTCAAAATCTTGGAAGTCCTCTTCCATGCATAATATACACAGAGTTCCAGTTTATAACTGTATAAAATATTGTTGCAAGGTGATCTCATATATCTAACCTTGTCTCAACGTTTTTCTGAAAATCTTTGTCATGCATAAGATAATCATTTACTAGATATAAGTTTAAAAGATGAAGTTACAAGATACTCCAATATACTTATATCTTTTCCGAATACTACTTGAACTACCACCGTTCAAGTTATAATTAGTTCATCCCATAGATTAAGCTACAAGACAAAACTTGTATAAAATCAATCTTTAAAATATCATCAAAATAAAATGAAGTTACGAGATACTTCATTTGATGCAAACATCATTTTGAAAGCTTGCCCCTGCCAACACTCAACAATCGCCCAACCGTAGCCTTTCTATCGAGGTCCTCTGGGTAGTGTTGCAGAAATATCCAACTGGATGATGAACTCATTACGGGAGTTTTTCGCGCCAAAAAGACCACTTATGATGATCAGTCGCAGTAGTACAACCCCACCATTTTCTACATGTAGAGGAGAACCTGTCGGATTTACTTGTCAACCGAACACTGGACTCCTAAGGAATGGACTATCTTAGCGGAACTTCCAGGCCATTTGGGCCAATATAATTAGGTTGGGCCGGCGCCACTCGACCACTTACGCCACTCCTAGTTCAGATGAAATCCATGACTCTGAAACGTAAAGCTCGTCCCCACTTTCCCTAAGTAGAAACCTGTTGATACGGCTCCACCAAGAAGTCGTATCTAGTTGGAAAGCAAAACTCACCGATATTTCCCAGGCGATGCCTGTTAATGGATTAACTTGTTCCAAGAATTTTACTTCCCGAGTATTGGGTAAGTAATCAAAAACTCTTTTATCAAGGCAGCAACCTTGTTGCGAATATAAAACATACCACAGAGCCGGATCCCTCAGGTTTTGAGCGAATATTTAAATCCTCTTCAAAAGGAGGATCTTAAATATAAAAAAAAATGAGTTTTGGGATCCGCTCTAACTTTTAAAATCATTTTGAAGACTCGCAAAACATTTTTAAGAATGTTTGGAGTGATGCTGATTTAATAAAATAAATCAGTCCCAATATATTAGAAAATATCTGAATATTATTATTTAAATAATATTCCCATAAAGAATAATCTTTATAAAAATAATTGAAGTAGAAGTTGTAAAACTTATACTTGAAATGAATATTAAATAACCAAAGATATACTTATACGAAAGTACTATCTTTATTTGAATAATCAAAAGTAAGTTTGATTATCGACACATTATTCTTTAATAAAATAAAGAATAATAATTAGTAAATAATCAGAGTCATAAGTCCTCGAATGAATATTCAAATAATAATATTCACTAATAAAATAAACGGAGTCATAAGCCCTCGAATGAATATTCAAAATAATATTCATAAATAAAATAAAGTTATCAAATAAACATTATTCGAATAATAATTTTAAAAACTATTCATATATATATATATAAATATATATATATATATATTATACTCGGGAGCATCGACTCCCGGTTTTAGAAAAATGTTTACCTTTGGGTCCCCTATACTAAGGGTATATGCAAATTGCCGCTTATCTCTAGCATATGTATTATCAACTGAAACAACAGATATATGTATCAAGAATACGAAACAGGCATGCATATATACCATATCACATGCTACAATATATCGCAAGAATTTGCTAATAACAATCATGCATCTATCAGAAGATAATGCATATACAAAAGTATACATCACCACAACAGTATAACGGGTAGAAAACTTGCCTGAGCGACTGGGTGTTACAAATGGCTTGGGACGAGTCTAGTAACCTATAAACAACATATAAGTTGGAATTAAACCAAAGTCACTTATAAACCTATACTTTAACCAATTTAGACTCTAACGCTCGCTTTGCGCTTACTGATTCTCTTAAGTCGCTCGAGTACCCTCGGCTCCACCATTTTTAATAAATTAACCATTACGAGTTTTAAGACGATTCTTTCGCGAGTGCCTTACCAACTGCCTAACACACTTTACATAAATGTTTCATACTCCAATTAGTCCTTTTAGGTCTTTAACCTATGTTTCACAGTAAGGCGAGGGGTAATGATTCGTTCGCGAAACGCCGTTACTTAAAACGGTCGTTTCTCCTAAACCGTTCATCGGATTCAAACGAACTACATATCAAAACGAAGCTCGTAACATGAACTATCTAATCATGGAAATGGAAAAAACCTAGAAGTGAGTTCACGGGTCCTAATGTTAAGAACAAAAACAGCCTAAAGTAAATCGGACATTACGACGGCTATGTTTACGCGATTACCCAAATTTAAACCACTCCAAATCATCTCACAATCAACATCCCAACCAAAAATTCATTCATACTACATCATAACAGCCCCAACAACTTCACATTATCAATTTATACTATTCTTAAACATGAATTTAAACTACACTTAAGTTCATTAATCAACAATCCAAGAACTACCACTCCAAAAACTTTACAAAACCAACTAATCTCTACATTCACAACAAGCAAGCCTCTCATGAATTATAACAACAAAACTAAACCTAATTACTCAAATAAAGTTAGGGTTTGGAGGGGTTATACCTTCCTTGGAGAGTGGAGAATCAATAATGAAGCTTTAATTAACCACTAGTTATCTTTACTAAGCTTGAATCTTGAAGAAAACATAAGAAAACACAAAGTTAGTTCTTGAAAACACTATTCACCAAGAACTTTGATGAATTGATTAGCTATGTAAATCATGTAATCTTGAGCTTTAACTTATGGCTCATCTAAGTTATGAATTATGGAAGCTAAAGAAACAAACCTCTTGATTTTTGAAGGTGTGTAGCTAGGGTTTTGAAATTTCTTCCTTGGTTTAAGAAGAAAAAGCCGAGAGCTTTTGTTTTTGAAGAAGAGAAGTCAACTTCTAATTTTGATGAAATGAATTGTTTTGGCTTGGTTGATTGCTTTTGATTTTTTTGTTACCTTTTTACCATGGTAATTTTTGTGTGGTTCTAATTCAACCAACAACACACTTTGCTTGGTCATGCTTATATCACCATGTGATGTCACCCTCCCACCTTTGTCCTCTTCTCATTGGTTTGATGACATCACCCCCACTAATCTCTTTGATTAGCTTCTAATTACTTGGCTAATGACCGCTGATCTGTTATACGGTTCGCTTAACTTTCGTTTTCGTTTATCGTTTGAGGGATCATACCCGGGATCTTATTACTTGGGTTCCCTTAACCTTTCTCAATACATTATATTCCTTTTATGATCCTCTCTTACAATCCTTGAATTTAAATCCTTTTTATCCTGTTATCTTATACTCAATTCTTTCGATATCTGGTGGATTTTCGGGAAAAATCAAAGTGTTCGGATTTGGATTCTGACGATCTTTACATACACTTATATACTACATAGAGTACTAATAATATCCCAGAAGATCAATAAAAGAACCCCTTCATAGTGTGGCATGAAAAGTTTTCTTAATCAGTATAATCAGCAAGACACTATTCATAAGGGTTTCAAAAATTCAAAAAATTGGGGTTATTACAGTCTCCCCTCCTTAAAAGGATTCCGTCCCGGAATCAGATAGAAAATGAGTAGGGATACTTTCTTAGAATTGCACTTTCTAACTCTTACATAATTTTCCCACATTGATTCTACCATCAAACTCTGACTAGTTTGATAACTCTTCTCCTAAGCATTTGTCCATTTATGATCTATAACCCTTCCTGGTTGCTCCATGTAGGTTACGTCTGGTTGCATGTCTATGCGCTCATATGCCCTTATTTATCTGGCATCCGAATTACACTTCCTTAACATTGATACGTGGAACACGTTATGAACTTGCTACATGTTCGGGGGTAGGGCTAGCTCATATGCTAACTTCCCAATACGTCTTAATACCACAAAGGGTCCAACAATTCGTAGGCTTAGCTTTCCTTTCTTTTTGAACCTCATAAATCCTTTCCAAGGGATACCTTTAACATTACTAGGTCCCCAATTTCCTATTCTTTGTCCTTTTGTGTCGAATCAACATACTTTTTATGTCCATCTTGGGCTACTACCAGCCATCATCTGATTAAATCTATTATATCCTTGGTCCTTTGAATCACTGCTGGTCCGAGCATCTTGCGCTCTACTACTTCATCCTAACATAAGGGAGATCGACATTGTCTTCCCTCAAAGATCTCATAAGACAACATCTCGATACCTGACATACGATCTATTATCGTGAGAAAACTCATCCGCGTTAAGTGATCATTCCAAATTCTTCCAAGTCTATTGCACAGACTCTTATTATAGCTTTTAGCATTAGAGCTTTTGCTTCTCAATACCCATTCATTTCCAGTTCGTAATCGCTACTACCTTTTGTTCCTAATATTATACTGGTTACACCTTTGCTCGTTAGCATTCTATAACCTTTTAATAATCGCGTCAACCTTAGTATCACGAACGCGTTAGAATCAGAATACCACCATACTTGGTACCACTTCCTCTCTAGCTGGCTCCATCTTCGAAAGCTTGGTCCTTCATATAGAAGTAAAAGAATTTATTGAGAGATCACTATGATCAAGAACACTTGTTACATTGCATAGTTAGTACAGAAGGTGGCCAGCCTTTAGTACTTGATAAGCAATTAAACAACATGTGATATCCTACTAGGCTTCTATCACACAGATAGATAGTCATTTGGCAATACCTCCCCTTCTGGAAGGGTTGTTCTTCTCAGCTTATACAAAATGAAAAGGAGAGAAAAGAATGAATTGAAGAGAATTGTATATATATAAATTATGCTGCCACAAAATATCTGGCTTGGAATTTACCTCTGAACTATAGAGGTTTGTCATAGGAGAACAAAACATATACGTATATATATATCAACATCAGGTATTCGCTATTCCGTCCATCATTCTATGGACCCATGCTCTTCCTCGAGCTTATACACAATCACCTTTGAAACTCCCTCGATATCGAAACTCGAATCTGGGACCTCATTCTAGACATCATCGTTACTAGAATTTTATGCTTGCATTGCAACCTTCCTCGTATAGTAATACGACTCTCTATTGATAGAAGGAATAAATATTCAATAGGTAAATAATCGACCTAGTTTTTCTATCAAAGATAACTTATACGTCAACACGACCCGATTAGTGGTACTCAATCTCAACATCCATTCCAATACAACTCTCACGGTTGTAATCGACTCATTACTCGCAGAATCATTGCTGCATTACTATGGTCCACCATTGACCTACTGTCGTCATTCACTTTCCATGAAATCTTAATATCTAACCATACGGAATCCATACATGTCGTATAGAATTCTTCTAAGGAGTTAACATAATCACCATTCATAATTCATGAAGAACACTCCAAATTCTGACGTACTTTCATGACATGAAGCAGAATAAATTGCGGAAGAGTTTCAATCAAAGCAACGATAGCAGGTTAATACCATTCTTAATCATATGCCTTAAATAGAAGACTTAACTCAAAGGTTCGTCTAGTCCTTTTTGAAACATGGTCCTGGCTTATCTCAAGATAGTACCTTCTGAGATAGATAGCCCGCTCATGGCGATTACACGAATTAAACCTTTACCAACTACTATTACGGTTGGGTATTGCACAGTCATCAGAAGGAATGTCAATCTTCCAAACCATAATACAACCTTCACAGATTTAACCATCATCACTGTATTCCTTTGGAACAAGCGCCTATAATTATCCTCTTACCTTTAAGGTGTCGGCCACCTCTTTGGCCTTTCCTGATAGTAAAATTTCCTTACAGTCAATGTCATTTTAACCACCTCCAAATAAATTTTCTACCTCATTTCAATCACTGCTTATGTGAAGATGTTTTCCTTAAAATCTAATGAGTAAAAAAAAGAATATCACCATTTTTCCATAAGTTATTGCCTCGGTCTTTAGAGGTTAATCACTGTCACGACGGACTCTCAATCATACTTAGAACATCTTTTATCTTAGGTCCTAATTTCCCTGAACAATTTCGACCTTTACTGGTTCGATCCATACTTTCTCGTGGTTTAACACGTGCCCCACTTGGCATCATTATAATTACGTCATATTTCCTTTATCAACATTTCTAGTCTTGAGAATTTTGAGTATTACCTTTCTCCTTGTAAAACCTCTAAGGTTATCCTTGAATCGTTCCTCCTGTATTCCCTAGATACAGGGCATATCAAGATACCATTTATTAATACCAGAATCATTGTCTATATACTTCTGAAAAATTTCTCCACTGATTCCTAAAGGTTGTTATTACCTTAATCTTTTCCAATTCATACTGTCAAAACTCATACTATCCCTATTAAGGGTGAAATGCCAACCTTTATGCATTCCCCTAGGATTCATTTTAAGTTACCGATGTTCTATCCTTAATTCCACCTTTAAAAAGGTACATGCATCCTTCCATGGATAAATCAAGTCATATATTCCTGATAAGGGTGTCTTATTCAATCATTTCCACCTCGATAGTATATGCCTAATTTCACAATAACATCTGTATTCAAAATGAGGTCAATCAATATGGCCTCCAAAAGATAACAACTGTTATCCGCTTTTCTTGCCTAATTTGGTAACGATAACAAGGATGTCCTGGAAGATATTGGTCGTGTTCAACGTGAACTTCTTCTTAATAATTCCTTATTTACTTTTGTTGTTTATCTCAACAGTCACCTCAATGGCGGAATATCTTTCATACCTGGCGTCTCCCTTTCTGGGTATCAAGCCACCGGTCTTACACTTCACATTCTTGAAGGTCACTTCCTTCATCCAATTTTCCTAATTTCTTACTTCCTTGTCTCCTCAGTCTATCCGCGTCTCATTATTTATCCTTCGAACTATCTCAAGGTTTCCTTGAATCCTCCCAACCTACAGGGGATAAAATATATGTATCTCTTATTCCTTCAATCATCAACTTTAACTCATGGTGAATCACCTTCATCCTGACGATTACATACTTTCCTATTTCTATTGTTACGAGTCTTTAGGGTTTCCTCCTACCCAACTCCCTTATCATTCCTCAAACTCTATTGCCTTTATTTTCCTTTCCACTTCAGTTTCTTTTTATTTTCCTTTCTCTTATCATTATTTCATGAACCCACTAATCATTGACTTCAAACATCACATCGTTCTGGGATTCTTGTCATTAGAACGAATCTTGACAACTTTTACAACTTAGCTTCATATTTCATCATACTCGTCCGCCTTTGTTCTGGCTCTAAAGCTTTTACACTCTCTCTATAACCTTGGGAATTACTTTCCCGAAAACAATTGAATGAACTTTAATCAGTTTATTATAATCTCTTGCTCCGTGCCTTTCTTGGTCCTTCACCAGTGGTGGCCCTTCTCTTAGGAGGGTAAGTGATAAAAATAGTCTTTTGTGATTCGTCCATCATTTAGAATCTCAAATGATTCCTATATTTCCTTTAGCCAGGCTCTTGCTTCGACTGGGTCAACCTGTTCCTTGGAACTCTGAGAGCTTAGCGACTTAAAGGTCCTGAAAGAATTTCACACCACATTGTTTCCTCAAGGTGGTGGTTAGGGGTAAAAGTATAAGTTTTGTTTTAGGCAGGTCCATGGATTTCCCAATAGGAGTACCATCCTGGTTCTTCCTATCTTACTCGACTTATGTTTTCTCAGTCTAAATATTTCTTCCTACTCCCCATAATCGGGGTCATCTTTTAATTTAAAATCCTCATTTTCCACTTCATTATATTCTGGGTTCCTTATAGCTTAATTACGACTTCCCTGATTATCACATTCAAGGTTTGCCACTAATCTTATTCCTCATGGGGGCATAATGCTTGGGAAGAAAAAAAAAATTTGAGAATCTCTGGATATTTGTCTTATTTACTTTGCTTAAGTCTTTCCCTCGTTCCGTCCTTTCATGATTGCAAATTATCAATTCTCAAGTTCTATAAACTTCATGACACTCTCTTAAGTGTTAATAGTGCAATTAACCATATGAACTTATCACAAACAGACTGATCTGAACTGAAATTAACGAATATATACATAACCATTTGTTCGAGGGTACAACAACTGAACACATTAAAGAGAATTACATCATTTGATCTGATCGCTTCTATCCCAAAAGTCCTACCATAGATAATCATCTAGTCATTAAAACTAATCATTCATAACTTAGGCTAATCCTCCAAAAGCGGTGCTACATGAAACCCTTGTCTGATCGCTCTGGCTCTGCACACTACCATGGATCAAGAAATGCGGGCACGCACGACATCCCTAACCTGCTCCATCACAGAAGTGATGAGGTCTAAGATAGTTGCAAGTAGAGCTGGATCAATCTGACCCTCAAGATGGCCTCTAGCTGTAACACGGGTGGTAGCCTCAATCCTTTCCATGCTATGAGCTAATCCTGCCCGAAGTACCCCGCCCTCAATCCTTGGTGCAGTAAGTCGATCCAACAGATCACTCCTAACATTACGGGCCTCAGACAGGCCACCCAAAGTCATGTAATAATCGGCGATAAGAAAAGCCTGAGTGGTTACATCTAGCAGTCCATGGGGTGCAGGTGGTGCAGGCCCAGGGGATCCAAATGGATAACCAAGCACGGTATCAGGTGACAATGGTGCAGGAAATAAAGGTGGCATTTCCTCAGTAGGTGCTGGGCTCTGTACAGGGGAGGGAACAGGAATTGGTGGAACCTCATGGATGTCTTCAGGAACCTTGGGAAGAGGGTCTGATACTGGTATAATTGGTGCCGTGGAAGGCCCCACTCCTTCTGCCCTCATTAACCTTTGTGCCCTTGGTAACTCTTCATCCTCTAGTGCCACCCTCGCGGCCATTCTTGTTCTGGTAGTCGGCCTGACTACGGTCATCAATTCCTCAGCGGTCCTCTCTTCATTCTCGTCAGGATCCTCCACGAGATCCTCTTCGGCAACAATCCCTTCTGGGGTAACATCCTCAACCAGAACATTCTCAATATGAATCTCATCCGGTCCCTCGTTAGGGTACTCTATCAGATTCACAATTTGATCTCCAACATGTAATAAAACATCCTCATGCTGATGCTCCTGAACCTCAGGGTTCGGTGCCCTGCTGCCCTATACGAGAATGAACTATGTTACTATCATAATATTTATAAGGGTTCCCGTAAGGGTTTTAACTATCAGTACTACGTTAAGTAGTCCGACCATGAACTTGGAAAGAGTTCTTATTATCTGAGTGAACTTATTATCTTAACGTCACATCATCTCTGAGGTTTATAACGCTTGGCTCTGATATCATTTCTGTAACAACCCCAAATCCGGGGTCGGGGATTCGGGTTGTCACGAGTTCCATATCCCTTAACAACACTTAATCTTAACAATCAACCAATTACTGCGTACTGTGACCCCACAATATACACACACACACCGCAAGTTATAGTCTCAGAGATGAATACCCAAAAAAATAACACAAGTCATTTTATTCCACATAATAAGCCATTACACCTCAAGAAGGTTCTGAATAAATTTACATTTCTTTGCCATTATTACAATTTATATTATACAGAAGTCTGGTTTATCAATAGTTGAAAACCTAGCCTATTGGTAGCTCCTACCTCAGCTACGGCGACATCAACGCTTCCAGAAAACTGCGGAACATTTTCTAACCGCTTGCGAATTGGAAGCTTGGTCCTATTCATCTTGTCTATCTGATGTTGTGTGATGAAAGAAGAAAGAAATGGTGAGCAACAAGCCCACCAAAATTATATGTATAATGATTTACAATATATGAGCATTCTCATAGTACTCATGAAAGTCTTGGTCAAGAAGAAATGAACCAAGTTTGATATCTTACCGCGACCAAGTCGCAAAATATTCAGTATATATGTATATATACTTTTCAAAATCTTGGAAGTCCTCTTCCATGCATAATATACACAGAGTTCCAGTTTATAACTGTATAAAATATCGTTGCAAGGTGATCTCATATATCTAACCTTGTCTCAACGTTTTTCTGAAAATCTTTGTCATGCATAAGATAATCATTTACTAGATATAAGTTTAAAAGATGAAGTTACAAGATACTCCAATATACTTATATCTTTTCCGAATACTACTTGAACTACCACCGTTCAAGTTATAATTAGTTCATCCCATAGATTAAGCTATAAGACAAAACTTGTATAGAATCAATCTTTAAAATATCATCAAAATAAAATGAAGTTATGAGATACTTCATTTGATGCAAACATCATTTTGAAAGCTTGCCCCTGCCAACACTCAACAATCGCCCAATCGTAGCCTTTCTATCGAGGTACCCTGGGTAGTGTTGCCGCTTATCTATAGCATAGGTATTATCAACTGAAACAACAGATATATGTATCAAGAATACGAAACAGGCATGCATATATACCATATCACATACTACAATATATCGCAAGAATTTGCTAATAACAATCATGCATCTATCACAAGATAATGCATATACAAAAGTATACATCACCACAACAGTATAACGGGTAGAAAACTTGCCTGAGCGACTGGGGGTTACAAATGGCTTGGGACGAGTCTGGTAACCTATAAACAGCATATAAGTTGGAATTAAACCAAAGTCACTTATAAACCTATACTTTAACCAATTTAGACTCTAACGCTCGCTTTGCGCTTACTGATTCTCTTAAGTCGCTCGAGTACCCTCGGCTCCACCATTTTTAATAAATTAACCATTACGAGTTTTAAGGCGATTCTTTCGCGAGTGCCTTACCAACTCCCTAACACACTTTACATAAATGTTTCATACTCCAATTAGTCCTTTTAGGTCTTTAACCTATGTTTCAAAGTAAGGCGAGGGGTAATGATTCGTTCGCGAAACACCGTTACTTAAAACGGTCATTTCTCCTAAACTGTTCATCGGATTCAAACGAACTACATATCAAAACGAAGCTCGTAACATGAACTATCTAATCATGGCAATGGTCAAAACCTAGCAGTGAGTTCACGGGTCCTAATGTTAAGAAGAAAAAAAGCCTAAAGAAAATCAGACATTACGACGGCTATGTTTACGCGATTACCCAAATTTAAACCACTCCAAATCATCTCACAATCAACATCCCAACCAAAACTCCATTCATACTACATCATAACAGCCCCAAAAACTTCACATTATCAATTTATACTATTCTTAAACATGAATTTAAACTACACTTAAGTTCATTAATCAACAATCCAAGAACTACCACTCCAAAAACTTTACAAAACCAACTAATCTCTACATTCACAACAAGAAAGCCTCTCATGAATTATAACAACAAAACTAAACCTAATTACTCAAATAAAGTTAGGGTTTGGAGGGGTTATACCTTCCTTGGAGAGTGGAGAATCAATAAGGAAGCTTTAATTAACCACTAGTTGTCTTTACTAAGCTTGAATCTTGAAGAAAACATAAGAAAACACAAAGTTAGTTCTTGAAAACACTATTCACCAAGAACTTTGATGAATTGATTAGCTATGTAAATCATGGAATCTTGAGCTTTAACTTATGGCTCATCTAAGTTATGAATTATGGAAGCTAAAGAAACAAACCTCTTGATTTTTGAAGGTGTGTAGCTAGGGTTTTGAAATTTCTTCCTTGGTTTAAGAAGAAAAAGCCGAGAGCTTTTGTTCTTGAAGAAGAGAAGTCAACTTCTAATTTTGATGAAATGAATTGTTTTGGCTTGGTTGATTGCTTTTGATTTGTTTTGTTACCTTTTTACCATGGTAATTTTTGTGTGGTTCTAATTCAACCAACAACACACTTTGCTTGGTCATGCTTATATCACCATGTGATGTCACCCTCCCTCCTTTGTCCTCTTCTCATTGGTTTGATGACATCACCCCCACTAATCTCTTTGATTAGCTTCTAATTACTTGGCTAATGACCGCTGACCTGTTATACGGTTCGCTTAACTTTCGTTTTCGTTTATTGTTTGAGGGATCATACCCGGGATCTTATTACTTGGGTTCCCTTAACCTTTCTCAATACATTATATTCCTTTTATGATCCTCTCTTACAATCCTTGAATTTAAATCCTTTTTATCCTGTTACCTCATACTCAATTCTTTCGATATCTGGTGGATTTTCGGGAAAAATCAAAGTGTTCGGATTTGGATTGTGACGATCTTTATATACACTTATATACCACATAGAGTACTAATAATATCCCAGAAGATCAATAAAAGAACCCCTTCATAGTGTGGCATGAAAAGTTTTCTTAATCAGCATAATCAGCAAAACACTATTCATAAGGGTTTTAAAAATTCCAAAAATTGGGGTTATTACACATAAGGGATGTTCATGTGCTTCGCTCCCCTCAAAAACTTCAAAATCCCTTGGTAGATGAACTCACCAAGGTCCACATAATACTCCTCATTCAAAATACCCCATAACAACCTTGCTCGCTCAACTGTAACCTCATGTGCATGTGAAGTAGGCAGAATATTAGCACAGATAAAGGCATTCCATGCACGGGCATACCTATTCATCGCAATCGCCGAAAAAGAACTATACTCGTTAGTTCCCATCTTGAACTTCCAAACTGTGCCCGGCTGACAGAGAGTAGCACAAATTAAATCCAAATCAAAGTCCCCGGGGGTCTTCTCATTCCAATTCCCCCCTGTGGGCTTCCCTGTCGATGTACAATCACACGACGAATCGCCGCGGCCTGATAATCAACTGTAAGCCCACGAACAACAGTAAACCCATTCTTTTCAGCCTTTGCGTTCGCATAAAACTCGCGAACCACGCTCATCAGAACCGCCTCCGACGACTCACAAAAAGAAATCCACCCATTTTCAGCATTCATCGGCAACAACTCACCATCCCTCCCCGATGGTAAGAATCCCCTCTCCTTCAAAATCGGCTTAGCCAGAAGCCTAGTATACTCCTCCTCAGCAGCCCTATCAAACAAACGAGGTCTCGCAGCAGTTCCCCTTGAAGAATCAGCAGTAGGAACGGTGCTGCTGCTATCAATAGTTCGGGATCTCTTGGGAGTCTTTGAAACTGAGAAAAAGTGTTTAAGAGTTGTGTTTTGAGTGTAGCAGAGAATTTTAAAGTTGAAAGTATGTGGGAGTGTATATGGAGGAGTTGTATGTATATTTAGGGTATGAATTAGGGTTAAAAATTGAATAGGAGTGGGGTTGTGAGGAAAAAAACGTGGGTTATGGGAAAAGAAATCGTGGGTTGTGGGTTGTATTTTTGTTTTTGAATTTTTCTAATTTTTTTTTATTTTTTAGAAGGCAAAATTTTTTTCCAACAGTCGGGGGCGGAGCGGCCGCTCAGCAAAGCTGCGCGGGCGCCCAGCATCCTGAGCGGCTGCCCAACAAAGCTGAGCGGGTGCCCAGAGTGTTTCTGGAAAATATTTTTTCTTGCCCAATTTTTCTAATTTTTTTGTGGTTTTGGATAGGTTACTAACTTCGAAGGGTTCCTATAGTCATCATTCTTGGGTTGCCTCCCAAGAAGCGCTTCTTTTACGTCATTAGCTTGACGTAGAGTACCTTGCTCAAGTTGACAATAAGACGACACTAACCACTTCCCAGTTTGCTGTGTCCCCATAGTAATGCTTCAACCGCTGACCATTAACCTTGAATGTTTGGTCCGGATCATTCTCAAAAATCTCCACCGCTCCATGTGGAAACACCGTTTTGACAATAAAAGTTCCAGACCACCTTGATTTCCACTTTCCAGGAAAAAGTCAGGGACGGGAGTTGAATAAAAGAACTTGTTGCCCCGGCACGAATGACTTAGGAGATAGCTTCCTGTCGTGCCACCTTTTCACTTTTTCCTTGTACATTTTGTTGTTCTCGTAAGCTTGGAGTCGAAATTCATCAAGTTCATTTAACTGAAGCATTCCCTTCTTCCCAGCTGCATTTAGATCAAGGTTCAACTTCTTCAATGCCCAATAAGCCTTATGCTCAAGCTCCGCAGGTAAATGACATCCCTTACCATAAACAAGTTGAAACGGGGACATCCCAAGTGGAGTCTTGTATGCTGTTCTATAAGCCCAAACAGCTTCATCGAGCTTTAAAGACCAATCCTTCCTTGACGGACAAATAACTTTCTCTAGAATGTGCTTGATCTCTCTATTAGACACTTCAGCTTGACCATTCGTTTACGGATGATAGGCAGTAGCAACACGATAATTCACATTGTAGCGCTGCATCATAGAAGTGAACTCATGGTTGCAGAAATGCGACCCCTCATCACTTATGATTACTCGTGGCGCTCCAAACCTTGTGAAAATCTGCTTATGAAGAAAATTCAACACTACCTTTGGATCATTCGTCGGTAGAGCCTTGACTTCTACCCATTTTGAGACATAATCGACTGCCAGCAAGATGTACTGATTATTGCAGGATGAGACAAATGGTCCCAAGAAATCGATCCCCCAAACATCAAAGACCTCGACTTCAAGCATCACATTTATCGACATCTCATCCTTTTTCGTAAGATTACTCATTCTTTGGCAACGATCACACCTTAAAACGAACTGATGTGCATCCTTAAAAAAAGTAGGCCAGGAAAAACCTACTTGCAGAATACGAGCTGCTGTCTTTTCACCACCATAATGTCCATCATAAACTGTGGAATGGCAGTCTCGTAATATCCCCTCCGTCTCACAGAATGGGATACATCTCATGATGATCAGTTCAGCTCCTTGTCTAAACAAATATGGTTCATCCCACATATACCACTTCACCTCATGCATAAACTTCTTCTTTTGAGTTGTATTCATATTGGGAGGAATTATATTGCTGACAAGATAGTTCACAATATCTGCGAACCATGGTTCTCCCTCCTGAACTACGAACAACTGCTCATCCAGAAAAGATTCGTTGATCAATGTCTTATCATGTGAAGTAGAATCGGGATTCTCCAATCCAGAAAGATGGCCAGTTACTTGATTCTCAATACCTTTTCGATCCTTAATTTCTAACTCAAATTCCTGTAGCAAGAGCACCCAACGAATAAGTCTAGGCTTCGAATCCTTCTTTGAGACCAAATAGCGAATGACAGCATGATCAGTAAATATTGTCACCTTTGTCCCAAGAAGATAAGATCGAATTTTTTCAAAACCAAAGACTATAGCCAAGAGCTCCTTCTCAGTAGTGGTGTAGTTCATTTGAGATCCTTTTAGAGTCTTACTAGCATAGTAGACCATATGAAAAAGATTATTCTTGCGCTGCCCAAGAACTGCTCCCACCGCATAATCACTCGCATCACACATCATCTCAAAAGGCTATGTCCAATCAGGTGCCGTAATAACTGGTGCAGTTATCAAACTCTTCTTGAGAGTCTCGAATGCCGCCAAGCATTCATCATCAAATTTGAAAGGCACATCCTTCTCGAACAAGTTGTACAACGGCTTAGATATCTTCGAGAAGTCCTTAATAAAACGCCGATAAGAACCCGCATGACCAAGAAAGCTACGGATTCCTTTCACAGGAATAGGTGGTGGAAGATTTTCAATGAATCCCACCTTGGCTTTGTCCACCTCAAGACCCTTGCTAGAGACTTTATGCCCAAGAATAATGCCTTCACGCACCATAAAGTGACATTTTTCCCAATTGAGCACCAAATTAGTTTCCACACACCTTTTGAGCACTGCATGAAGATTATTCAAACATTCATCATACGAATGTCCAAAGATGGAGAAGTCATCCATGACCACTTCGACATTGCTTCTAATCATATCAGAGAATATAGCCATCATACATCTCTGAAAAGTGGCTGGTGCACCATATAAGCCAAACGATACTCTGTGAAAAGCAAACGTGCTGAATGGACAAGTGAAGGTAGTCTTTTCTTGATCTTCTGGTGCAATACAAATCTGATTATACCCCGAATAGCCATCCAGAAGACAATAATACTCATGACCAACCAACCTATCAAGCATCTGATCAATAAATGGAAGAGGGAAGTGATCCTTTCTCGTGGCTTTGTTCAACTTTCTGTAATCCATGCATACCCTCCATCCTATGACTGTTCGAGTGGGGATGAGCTCGTTCTTCTCATTTGCTACAATAGTGATACCTCCTTTCTTAGGTACACATTGCACGGGGCTCACCCAAGATCTGTCAGAAATTGGATATATGATTCCTGCATCCAGCCACTTCAGAATTTCTTTCTTCACCACTTCTTTCATGATAGGATTAAGTCATCGTTGTTGCTCAACTGTCGGCTTACTACCTTCCTCTAGCAGAATTTTATGCATGCAATACGAAGGGCTGATCCCTTTGATATCTGTTATAGTCCATCCGATAGCCTATTTGAATTCTCTCAAGATCCTCAAGAGCTTGTCATCCTCACTACCTGAAAGGTCAGATGCTATAATAACAGGTAAAGTAGATGCATCATCTAAAAAAGCATACCTCAAGTGTCCAGGAAATGGTTTAAGCTCCAAAGTAGGTGCTTCCTCAATAGATGGTTTGAGCTTTCCTTCAACATTCTTGAGATCAGAAGTACCAAGAGATTCAAATGGCATGTCTAGCTTTCGCCTCCAAGGATAAGCATTTAGATATTGTAGTGGCTCATTGCCATCCTCGTCGTCACTGTCAAAGTCCCCCACCATGGCCTTCTCTAAGGCATCAGACATTATCATATGATCAAGTTCTGAAGTTACCACGGAATCAATCAAATCCACCTTTAAGCACTCCTCATCTTCTGTAGGGAATTTCATCGCCTTGAATACATTGAATGTCACATCCTGATCCTGCACCCTCATAGTAAGTTCACCTATCTGCACATCTATCAAGCTACGGCCTGTAGCCAAGAAAGGTCTTCCCAAGATTATGGGGATCTTCTTATCTTCCTCGAAATCCAAAATGACAAAGTCTGCAGGGAAGAAGAGCTTATCCACCTTTACTAACACGTCCTCCACTATGCCTCGTGGATATGTAATAGAATGATCAGCCAATTGTAGAGACATGTAGGTGGGCTTTGGATCAGGAAAATTCAACTTTTTGAAGATAGACAACGACATCAGATTGATGCTTGCTCCCAAATCGCACAGGCATTTGTCAAAAGAAAACTTGCCAATGGTGCAAGGAATGGTGAAGCTACCTGGATCTTTAAGCTTTGGAGGTAATTTTTGTTGCAGCACAGCACTGCACTCTTCCGTTAGAGCAACGGTCTCAAGGTCAACCAGTTTCACCTTCCTTGAAAGAATACTCTTCAAGAATTTCGCATAACTAGGCATTTTCTCCAGAGCCTCAGCGAAAGGTATGTTGATGTTAAGTTTCTTGAACACCTCCAGAAACTTACTGAACTGCTTATCCAGCTTTTGTTGTTGCAATCTCTTAGGGAAAGGTGGTGGATGATAGAGCTGTTTCTCCCCTGTATTACCATCAGGAAGAGTGTGTTCAATAGTAGTCTTCCTTGGTTCCGCCGCTTTCTCCTTTTGCTTCTCTTCTTCATCAACAACTTCAGCTTCTCCGTCTTTCGCTTTTTCAGCAACTTTTCCAGACCTTAAGGTAATAGCTTTGACTTGCTCTTTAGCTTCCTTCCTGCCTGGCACTTCAGTATCACTGGGAAGTGTGCCAGGTTGATGGTTGAGCACTGTATTGGCTATTTGACCGATTTGATTTTCCAAGGTTTTGATAGAAACAGCCTGACTTTTGCACAACAGCTTGAGTTCCTTGAAATCAGCACTAGAAGGTGGAGCAGCACCTCCTTATTGAGGATATGATTGCCTTTGAGCGTAATGCTGTGGTTGCTGGAATCCAGGTGGATTAAACTGTTTACTTATGCCTTGCTGATATGGTTGCTGAATAGCATTCTGATTATTGCTCTAGCTGAAATTGGGATGATTTCTGTTGTTAGGATGATAGGTAGCTGACACAGGCTGATGCGGTCGCTAATAATTATTCATATACTGAACAGATTCATTAATAATAGAACACTGATCAGTAGCATGAGAACCTGCATAAAGCTCACAGACCATAGCTATCTGATTGACTCCATAGGTGGCTAAAGAATTGACCTTCAAAGACAGCGCTTGGAGTTGCGCTGCAATAGTTGTAGCTGTGCTGCAATAGTTGTAGCTGCATCGACTTCCAGAATACCTGCTACCTTCCCAGGCATCATCCTTTGAGTTGGGATTTGATGCTCATTTGCAGCCATAATTTCAATAAGATTATAAGCCTCAGTATAGCTTTTGGCCCACAAGGCGCCTCCAACTGCTGCATCGAGCATTGGCCGAGATTGGGCCCCCAAACCATTATAGAAACCAGTGATCACCATCCAGTCAGGCATACCATGATGTGGACACTTTCTCAACATCTCCTTGTAGCACTCCCAAGCTTCGCACATAGATTCTGTTGGTTGCTGAGCAAACTGAGTAAGAACACTCCTCATAGCTGCAGTCTTCGCCATTGGATATAACTTCACTAGAAACTTCTGCGCAAGATCTTGCCAAGTAGTGATGGACCCAGCTGGTTCAGAATGTAACCCGTCCTTAGCTTTATCCCTCAGAGAGAATGAGAAAAGCCTCATCTTGATAGCCTCATCAGTCACACAATTATATTTGAAAGTACTACAGATATCGACAAAATTCCTGATGTGCATGTTGGGGTCTTCAGTCGCAGCACCCTTGAAAGAATCAGAATTCTGCACCATCTGAATAGTGCTCGGCTTGATTTTAAAAGTGTTAGCCTGAATATCCGGATGAAGGATGCTTGACTGAATGTCATCAATTTTAGGTCGAGAAAACTCCATAAGAGCTGGATCTGCCGGAACTATACGATCACCCATGATTACAGGTTCTTTCTGCTCACTCTCTTTATCTGAATCTTCAAAATCTATCTTCTCTGGAATATCAAGAACTGAGTCTGTCTCCTCAGCCGTATCTAAAGTCCTCTTGCGAGTACGAGAATGTGTTTGCATAAACGCTCGCTAAAGTACCCGAAACCCAACCGGAAACAATAAGTAACATGTCTTAATCAATGAGTCCTAATGACCAATGATGGTAAGTACATAAACTAAACAAATACGTCGAGTCCCCGGCAGCGGCACCAAAAACTTATTAAGCACAAAACACACGCTAATAATTCACGCAAGTATACGCGTTCGCAAGTAATATAGAATAATTTCTAGTTCGTTCCCACAGAGACTCAGACTTAATTATGTTCAATTAACACTTACTCACCAATGTATGATTACTTCTCAATGTCAAGACAATAACACTTAGATTTGATTAACTAATTATTAACTATAATTAACTACGAGAATTAAACACTTAATTGATACTTGAATTAACAATATTAAACACACATGAGATCTTAACTTCATTACTACTTCCTTCAATAGTTATTGTTATTACCCTTAGCATGTAATGGTGATGATATTAATCGAACAACACGAAACTGATAAAAGCCAACTTTCGTTGTACTAATACCATTCTACCAAACATCCACAATTAAGATAGAAGTTGAATAGGCATCAATTATGTTGAGATCCTGTATGTCTACAGAATTTGACAACATAACGATTTAAGCACAAGTTATTCCTTATGATTACACAGGGCAAGTAAAACGGTTAGAGTTACCCACTAATCATGCATACACATACATGAACCTATGCTAGCATGGCAAGTTCTAAACCTCAAGATCCACTGTCGCTTCACAAGAGATTAACACCTTATCTTATATGTTCGCGACGCACATAAGACGAATAAGCGCAACCTATGCTAGATATCATACAATCATTACACACTAAGGTATTAAACAACTAACTAAAGAATTCCATAGTAAATCCGTGACTACCCCATGATCACGATTAGCCCATGATAGAACTCATCATCACCATGGGTTCATATGAAAATATGATAATAACACACACGAATAACTAATAAAAATACTTATTAAAACCAGACTACAACACAAGAGTAATAAGGTTCAAAGTAAAGAAAACTAGCATCCACTGATACAACGAATAAAAGAATCACAAGAAAACTATGCTTCGTCTTCTTGGTTGCGATGTGCTAAAACGGTCGTCTTCCTTCTCTCCCTACTCCTTGATTGATACCACGATTCATCATGTGAAACATCTCTGAAACTACTTATATAGAAGCCCCACAAGACCCCGCCATCTTAGAAGTCAGAAGTACAACAGAAATAGAACTCTAAAAATTAGTATATAATTTTATGCCCCTGAGCGGCCGCCCAGCAATCCTGAGCGGGCGCCCAGCTTCCATAGCGGCCGCCCAGCCAGGCTGAGCGGGCGCCTAGCACCTTACTGGAAAAATGCTTATTTTGCTCATATTTTCTGCTGCGTTCTGCTCCTAACTTCCCACTTGCAATGCCAAGCACTCCCTTAGTCTTATTCATGATGAAATCTCCCCTCAAACACAAGTAATACCCTGAAATGCACAAACACTAGAAAAACGCATCATATACACAAAATACTTGATTTTAAGACATCAATTCAAGCCATTATAAGACGTTCTAAGTGGTATAAAATGCCACTCATCAACCATCAATTATATCTAACAAGCATTAAGATTTAACTTCTTAGAAAAATTTCGAGATATAAATGACTTAGTCACTCCGGAATCAAATAAAACATTTGCACGTTTAGAATTTAATAGAAGGGTGCCTCCTATCACATCAGTGTTCCGGAAAATGTCCAAAACGGTCATGTTGAATGTCGTAGCAGCTGGGGGCCGGTTGGAAGCGGCTCTGCTTATTCCTGAAGTTGGTGGCCTGTTGGTGGGGCAATCCTTCCTTATGTGCCCTACCTTTCCACACGGGAAACATGTCATTCCTGGATGTTGGCAACTTGGGGCAAGGTGTCCTGGTTGGTTGCACTTGAAGCATTTCAGAAGGGCTCTCACCTAGACACACACTCCGAGGTATCTCTTTCTGCATGTTTGACATTCTGGTATAGGGGTGTGGGGTTGGCTGTGAAATATCGCCCTAGATGGTCCGCCGCCCAGGCCAATTCTCTCACTTGGGGCCTTTCTAAATCTGGGGCATCTTGCAGGTTGGGACACCATTCCCCTGACAAACCTTCTCGGAAGGCTCCTATTCTCGGTTCCTCCTCCTCCTTTGTAATAACCCCAATTTTTTTGAAATTTTGAAACCCTTATGAATAGTGTTTTTGCTGAATGAGAAAACTTTTCATGCCACACTATGTAGGGGTTCTGATATGGATATTCTGAGATTTTATTAGTACTTTATATGGGATATAAGTGTATGTAAAGATCGTCAGAATCCAATTCCGAACACTTTGATTTTTACCAGAAATCCACTAGGTACGGAAAGAATTGAGTATAAGGTAACAGGATAAAAAGGATTTAAATTAAAGGATTATAAGAGAGGATCATAAAAAGGAATATAATGTATTGAGAAAGGTTAAGGGAACCTAAGTAATAAGATCCCGGGTATGATCCTTCAAATGATAAACGAAAACGAAAGTTAAGCGAACCGTATAACAGATCAGCGGTCATTAGGCAAACAATTAGGAAGTTAATCAAAGGGATTAGAGAGGATGATGTCACCCAACCAATGAGAAGAGGACAAGGAGGGGAGGATGACATCATGAGGATGACACAAGCATGACATGGGAAGGAAGGAGATGTGGTGGCTTTTTAACCACACAAAATCAAGGGCAACTAGGTAATTTACTAAAACAAACACAAAAATCAAACCAACCAAGCCAAGCAAATCATTTTTCATCAAAATCAAAAAGAAACCAAGGCATTGTTCTTCATGCTCTCGGCTTTTACTATTGTAAAAGGGCAAGAAATTCAAAACTCAAGATCCAAGCCTCCTAAATTGGTGAGTTAATTCCCTAATCATCTTTATGCTTAGTTAGGGCTATATCATGAGTTTAAGCCATCAATTCCTTCTCAATCTTCTTCATTTAATCAAAGAAGAAGACAATGAATAGTGTTTTCAAGTTTTTAACTTGAAATTTTTCTTGTTTTCCTTGAAGATCCAAGCATTCCTAAGACTTCTCAAAGCTTCTTAAGGCTTCCTAGCTCCTCCCACCACTTCAAGGAAGGTATATCATCTCCAAACCCTAGATTCCTATGTATTATAAGATGATTTTGATTAGTAGGGTGATATTGTAGCTTGATGTTTGTGATTTAGAGTTTGGGATTGAAATGGTATTGAAATGGAATGGTAAATGTTGTTGTTTTGATTAAAAGAACTTAAGCATGGTTAAAGTTAAGCTTAGGCATAAGTATGAATGGTAAAATTGAATTGGTTGGGGTTGTTATGATGTGATAAGGATGGATGTTGGTTGTATGTTGGATTTGAGGTTGAATTGGGTTGGTTTTGAATGGTTTAAAATTGGGAAATCGCGTAAACATAGCCGTCGTAATGTCCGATTTTCTTTAGACTGTTTTTGTGCATAACATTAGGACCCGAGAACCCCCTGCTAGATTATGACCATTGCCATGTTTAGATAGCTCATGTTACGAGCTTCATTTTGATATGTAGTTCGTTCGATTCCGATGCACGGTTTAGGAGAAACGACCGTTTCATGTAACGGCGTTTCGTGAACGAAACTTTTCCCCTCGCCTTACTTTGAAACATAGGTTAAAGACCAAAAAGGGTTAATTAATGTATGAAACATTTATGGTAAGTGTGTTAGGCAGTTGGTAAGACACTCGCGAAGGAATCGCCTTAAAACTCGTAAAGGTTAAATTATTAAAAATGGTGGAGCCGAGGGTACCCGAGTGACTTAAGCGAGTCAGTAAGCGCAAAACAAGCGTTAGAGTCTAAGTTAGTTAAAGTATAGATTTACAAGTGACTTTGGTTTAATTCCAACTTACTTGTTGTTTATAGGTTACCAGACTCGTCCCGAGCCTTTTATCACCCCAAGTCGCTCAGGTAAGTTTTCTACCCGTTATAACTGTTGTTGTGATGTATATATGTATATGCATTATCTTGCGATAGATGCATGTTGGTTAATTAGCAAATGTTGCAATATATTGAAGCATGCTGCTATGGTATATATATATGCATGCCTGTTTCGTATCCTTTCCATATATATCTGTTGATTCAGTTGATAATACCTATGCTAGAGGATAGCGGTAATTTGCATATACCCTTAGTATAGGGACCCAAAGGTGAAAACATATTTCTAAACCGGGAGTCGATGTTCCCGAGTATATTATATATATATACATATATATATATATGGATATAGTTTTTAAAACTATTGATCGAATAAGGTTTATTCGATACCTTTATTTTACTTAATTGAATATTAATTCGAGTATTCATTCGAGAGCTTATGACTCAGTTTATTTTATTATTTGAATATTATTTGAATATTCATACGAGGGCTTATGACTCAGTTTATTTTATTATTTGAATATTATTTGAATATTCATACGAGGGCTTATGACTCAGTTTATTTTATTATTGAATATTACTTGGATATTCATTTGAGGATGTATGACTCCTTTATTTTATGAATATTATTTATAGTATTCATTCGAGGTATTATGACTCCGCTTATTACTTAATAATATTCTTTATTGTATTAAAGAATAAGGTGTCGATAATTAAACTTATTTTTGATTATTCAAATAAAGATATTACTTTCGTATAAGTATATCTTTGATTATTTGCTATTCATTCGAGTATAAGTTTTCCAACTTCTACCTCCATTATTCTTTATGGGAATATTATTTAAATAATAATATTCAGACATTTTCTAAATATATGGGGACTGATTTACTTCATTAAATCAGCTTTACTCCAAACACTCTTTAAAGTGTTTTCGAGTCTTCAAAATGATTTTTAAAAATTAGAGCGGATCCCAAAACTCATTTTTATATTTAAGATCTTCCTTTTTAAGGGGATTTAAATACTCGCTCAAAACCTGAGGGATCCGGCTCTGTGGTGTATTTTATATTCGCAACAAGGTTGCAGTTTTGGTAAATGAATTGATTACTTACCCAACGTTCGGGAAGTAAGTCCATCTATTGAGTCGGCATAAGCAACATGGGCTCAGTGGGCGTCCATGATAGTGTAAGTGGCTCAGTGGGAGTCCATCAAATGCTTAAGTGGCTGAGTGGCAGTCCAGCATAAGGTCCTATTACGACCAGGGTGATGACCAGTGGGGAATTCGTCCATCTACTAGTAGAAAAGGTTACTTATGGGTATCTTTGCCTGATCAGCAAGATATCTGGTTTATGCCAAAATTCTTTTCCTTTCCAAATTATTGGATATTGCAATTCTGTTCATACTTTACATGGCAGAGGTTTTCAGGAAATGTATAAAGGAAGATGTATATGTGGATATATATATCAGAACTTAATGAAGTATGTCATAACTTCATTTCCTTTAATAATATTTTAAAGATTTAATCTATTCAAATCTTGTCTTGTAGTCTCATCTATGTGATGAACTGTTGAAAGCTCATTATACTTTGAACAATGGTAGTTCAAGTAGCTTTATAAATGAAATAAGTGTAGTGAAGTATTTGGTAACTTCATCTTTTAAACTTATATCTAATTAATAATTGTCTTATGAATGACAAAGATTTTCAGAAAAACGTTGAGACAAGGTCAGATATATGAGATCACCTTGCAACGATATTTTTTATACAGTTATACACTGGAACTCTGTGTGTATTATGCATGGAAGAGGACTTCCAATATTTTGAAAAGTATATATGTATATATACTAAATATTTTGTGACTTCATCGCATTAAGATATCAAACTTGGTTCATTTCTTTTGACCAAGACTTTCATGAGTACTATGAGAAGGCTCATATTGTTAATCATTATACATATTATTTTGGTGGGCTTGCTGCTCACCCTTGCTTTCTTCTTTCATCACACAACAACAGATAGAAAAGATGAACAGGACCAAGCTCCCGATTCGCAAGCGATTAGGAGACGTTCCGCAGTTTTCTAGAAGCATTGATGCCGCCGTAGCTGAGGTAGGAACTACCAATAGGCTAGGCTTTCAACTTTTGATGTACCAGATTTATGTATATTTATGAATTGTAATAATGGCAAAGAAATGTAAATTTATTCAGAAAACCTTTTAAGGTGTATGGGCAGATAATTGTGGAATAAAATGACTTGTGGTTATTTTTGGATGTTCATCTCTGAGACTATAACGTGTGGTGTGTGTGTTTATTGTGGGGTCACAGTACAGAGTAGTTGAGTAATTATTAAGATTGGGTGTTATTAAGGGAAATGGAACTCGTGACAACCCGGATCCCCGACCCCGGATTTGGGGGTGTTACAGAAATGGTATCAGAGCCAAGCGTTATAAACCTCAGAGATGATGTGACGTTAAGATAATAAGTTCACTAAGATAATAAGAACTCTTGCCAAGTTATAGTCGGGCTACCTAACGTAGCACTGACAGTTAAAACCCTTACGGGAACCTTTATAAGTATCGTGATAGTAACATAGTTCGTTCTCGTATAGGGCAGCGGGGCACCGAACCTTGAGGTTCAGGAGTATCAGCATGAGGATGTTTTATTACAAGTTGGAGATCAAATTGTGAATCCGATGGAGTACCCTAATGAGGGACCGGATGAGGTTCAGATAGAGAATGTTGCGGTTGAGGATGTTATTCCGGAAAGGATTGTGGCTGAGGAGGATCTCATGGAGGATCCTGATGAGAATGAAGAGAGGACCGCTGAGGAACAGATGACCGTAGTCAGGGCGACTACCAGAGCAAGAATGGCCGCGAGGGTGGCAATAGAGGATGAAGAATTACCAAGGGCACAAAGGTTAATGAGGGCAGAAGAAGTGGGGCCTTCCACGACCCCAATTATACCAGTATCAGACCCTCTTCCAGAGGCTCCTGTAGACATCCATGAGGTTCCACCAATTCCTGTTCCCTCCCCTGTACAGAGCCCAGCACATACTGAGGAAATGCCACCTTTATCCCCTGCACCATTGTCACCTGATACCGTGCTTGGTTATCCATTTGGATCTCCTGGGTCTGCACCACCTGCACCCCATGGACTGCTAGATGCTACCACTCAGGCTTCTCTTATCGCTGATTATCATATGACTTTGGGTGGCCTGTCAGAGGCCCGGAATGTTAGGAGTGATCTGTTGGATCGACTTACTGCACCAAGGATTGAGGGTGGGATACTTCCGGCAGGATTAGCGTATAGCATGGAAAGGATTGAGGCTACCACCCGTGTTACAGCTAGAGGCCATCTTGAGGGTCAGGTTGATCCAGCTCTACTTGCGACTATCTTAGACCTCATCACCTCTGTGATGGAGCAGATTAGGGATGTCGTGCGTGCTCGCATCTCTTAATCCATGGTAGTGTGCAGAGCCAGAGCAATCAAATAAGGGTTTTATGTAGCACCGCTTTTGGAGGATTAGCTAAGTTATGAATGATTAGTTTTAATGACGAGATGACTATCTATGGTAGTACTTTTGGGATAGGAGCGATAAGTTTATATGATGTAATCCTCTTTAATATGTTCAGTTGTTGTACCCTCGAACAAATGGTTATGTATATATTCGTTAATTTCAGTTCAGATCAGTTTGTTTGTGATAAAATCACAATGTTAATTGCTCTATTAACACTTAAGAGAGTGTCATGAAGTTTATCGAACTTGAGAACTCATAATTTGCAATCGTGCAAGGACTAAACGAGGGGAAGACTTAAGCAAAGTAAGTAAGACAAATATCCGGAGATTCTCAAAATTTTCCAAGTAATATGCCCCCACAAGGAATAAGATTAGGGGCAAACCTTGAATGTGATAATCAGGGAGGTCGCAATTAAGATATAAAGAATCCGGAATATAATAAAGTGGAAAATGAAGATTTTAAATTAAAAGATGACCCCAATTATGGGGAGTAGGAAGAAATATTTAGACTAAGACAGTAGAAGTCGAGCGAGATAAGGAGACCCAAGACGGTACTCCTATACGGAAATTCATGAACCTGTCTAAACAGAACTTATATTTTATTCCCAACCACCACCTTGAGGAAACAATATGGTGTGAAATTCTTTCAGGACCTCTAAGTTGCTAAGCTCTCAGAGTTCCAAGGAACAAGCTGACCCAGTCGAGGCAAGAGCCTTGCTAAAGGAAATATAGGAATCATTTGAGATTCTAAATGATTGACGAATCACAAAAGACTGTTTTTATCACTTACCCTCCTAAGAGAGAGACCACCTGCTGATGAAAGACCAAGGAAGGCACAGAGCAAGAGATTATAATAAACTGATTTAAGTTCAGTCAATTGTTTTCAGGAAAGTACTTCCCAAGGTTATAGAGATAGAGTAAAAGCTTTAGAGCCAGAACAAAGGCAAACAAGTATGATGAATTATGAATCTAAGTTGTAAAAGTTGTCAAGATTCGTTCTAAGGACACGAATCCAGAATGACGAGATGTTTGAAATCAATGCTTATGTTGTGTTGGTTTATGAAATAATGATAAGAGAAAGGGAAATAAAAAGGAACTGAAGTGGAAAGGGATATAAAGGCAATAGAGTTTGAGGTATGATAAGGGAGTCGGGTATGAGGAAACCCTAAAGACTCGTAGCAATAGAAATAGGAAAGTATGTAATCATTGGTATGCGGGTGATTCACCACGAGTTAAAGTTGATGGTTGAAGGCATACAAGTTATGTACATTTTATCCCCTTTAAGTTGGGAGGATTCAAGGAAACCTTTAGATAGTTCGAAGGATAAATAATAAGACGCGGATAGACTAAGGAGACAAGAAAGTAAGAAAGTAAGAAAATTGGATGAAGGAAGTGACCTTCAATAATGTGAAATGTAAGACCGGTGGCTCGAATCTCAGAAAGGGAGACGCCAGGTATGAGAGGTATCCCAACATTGAGATGACTGTTGAGATAAACAACAAAAGTAAATAAGGAATTATTAAGAAGAAGTTCACGTTGAACATGACCAATATCTTCCAGAACATCCATGTTATCATTACCAAATCAGGAAAGAAAAGCGGATGACCATTGTTATCTTTTGGAGGCCATATGGATTGACCTCAATTTGAATAAGGATGCTATTATGAAGTTAGGTATAGACTATCGAGATGGGAATGATGAATAAGATAATCTATCAAGGATATATGACTTGATTTATCCATGGAAGGATGCAGGCACCTTCTAAAGGTGGAATTAAGGATAGAACATTGGTAACTTAAAATGAATCCTAGGGGACTGCATAAAGGTTGGCATGTCACCCGTAATAGGGACAGTATGAGTTTTGACAGTATGATTGGGAAAGGGTTAAGGTAACAACAACCTTTAAGAATCAGTGGAGAAATTTTTCAGAAGAATATAAACAATGGTTCTAGTATTAGAAATGGTATTGTGATATGCCCTGTATCTAGGGAATACAGGAGGAACGATTGAAGGATAACCTTAGAGGTTTTACAAGGAGAAAGGTAATATTCAAAATTCTCAAGAATAGAAATGTTGATAAAGGAAATATGACGTAATTATAATGTTGCCAAGTGAGGCACGTATTAAACCATGAGAAAGTATGAATTGAACCAGTAAAGGTTGAAATTGTTCAGGGTAATTAGGACCTAAGATAAAAGATGTTCTAAGTATGATTGAGAGTCAGTCGTGACAGTGATTAACCTCTAAAGATTGAGGCAATAACTTATGGAAAAATGGTGATATATTTTTTTTATTTTATTTACTCATCAGATATTAAAGAAAAGCATTTTCACATAAGCTGTGATTGAAATAAGGTAGAAAATTTATTTGGAGGTGGTTAAAATGACATTGACTGTAAGGAAATTTTACTATCAGGAAAGGCCAAAGAGGTGGCCGACACTTTAAAGGTAAGAGGATAATTATAGGCGCGTCTGCCAAAGGAATACAGTGATGATGGTTGAAGCCGGGAAGGTTGTATTACGGTTCGGAAGATTGACATTCCTTCATATGACTGTGCAATACTCAACCGTAATAGTAGTTGGGTAAAGGTTTAATTCGTGTAATCGCCATTAGCGGGCTATCTATCTTAGAAGGTACTATCTTGAGAATGAGCCTGGACCATGTTTCAAAAGGACTAAATGAACCTTTGAGTTAAGTCTTCTATCGAAGGCATATGATTAAGAATGGTATTAACCTGCTATCGTTACTTTGATTGAAACTCTTCTGCAATTTTATCTACTTCATGTCATGAAAGTACGTCAGAGTTTGGAGTGTTTTTCATGAATTGTGATTGGTGGTTATGTTAACTCCTTAGGAGAATTAGATACGAGATGTATGGACTCCGTATGGTTAGCTATTAAGACTTCATGGAAAATGAATGACTACAGTAGGTCAGTGGTGGACCATAGTAAGGCAGCAATAATTCTGCGAGTAATGAGCTGATTACAACCGTGAGAGTTGTATTGGAATGGGTGTTGAGATTGAGTACCACTAATCGGGTCGTGGTAGTGTATAAGTTATCATTGATAGACTGAATAAGTAGAGTATCTACCTATTGAATATTATTCTTTCTTATCAATAGAGAGTCGTAATACTATACGAGGAAGGTTGCAGTGCAAGCATAGAATTCTATTAACGATGATGTATAAAATGAGATTCCAGATTCGATTTTCGATGTCGAGGGAGTTTCATAGGTAATTGAGTATAAGCTCGAGGAAGAGCATGGGTCCATAGAATGATGGACGGAATAACAAAAATATTCAAGCATGTGAAATGCGATGCGATAATACTTGATGTTGATATATATACATATATGTTTTGTTCTCCTATGACAAACCTCTATGATTCAGAGGTAGGTTCCAAGCCAGATATTTTATGGCAATATTTTTTTTTCATATATACAATTCTCTTCAGTTCGTTCTTTTCTCTCTTTTCATTTCATGTAAACTGAGAAGAACAACCCTTCCAGAAGGGGAGGTATTGCCGAATGACTATCTATCTGTGTGATAGAAGCCGAGTAGGATACCAGCTATTGTTTAATTACTTGTCAAGTACTAAAGGCTGGCCACCTTCTGTACTAACTATGCAATATAACAAGTGTTCATGATCATAGTGATCTCTCAACAAATTCATTTACTTCTATATGATTGATCAAACTTTGGGTAATGGAAACAGCTGAAAAAGGAGTAATAAAGTTGTGGTAGTATTCGGAATGGAAACACATTCGTGATACTAAGGTTGACGCGTGTATTAAAAGGTTATAGAATGCTAACGAGCAAAGGTGTAACCAGTATAATATTAGGAACGGAAGGTAGTAGCGATTACGAACTGGAAAAGAATGGGTATTGAGACGCCAAAGCTATAGTGCTAGAAGCTGTGATAAAATTCCATGCAATAGACTTGAAAGAATTTGGAATGATCACTTAATGCGGATTGAGTTATCTTACGATAATAGATCATATGTCATTATCGAGATATCGCCTTATGAGATCCTTGAGGGAAGACAATGTCGATCTCCCTTAGGTTAGGATGAAGTTGTAGAGCGCAAGATGCTCGGACCAGCAGTGGTCCAAAGGACCAAGGATATGATAGATCTAATCAGAGGACGACTGGTAGTAACCCAAGATGGACATAAGAGGTATGCTGATTTGACATGAAAGGACAAGGAATGGGAAGTAGGAGACCTAATGTTGTTATAGGCATTCCCTTGGAAGGGGTTAATGAGATTCGGAAAGAAAGGAAAACTAAGCCCAAGATACATTGGACCTTTGAGATATTAAGACGGATTGGAAAGTTAGCTTACGAGCTAGCCCTACCCCCGAACCTGTAGCAAGTCATAACGTGTTTCGCGTATCAATCTTAAGGAAGTGTAATTCGGATGCCAGACAAATAGGGGCATATGAGCACATAAACATGCAACCCGACGTAACCTATATGGAGTAACCAGGAAAGGTTATAGATTTAAAAAGGAACAAGTGCTTAGGAGAAGGATTATCAAACTATTCAGAGTTTGATGGAAGAACCACAATGTGGGAGAATTTCCTTGAGAATTAGAAAGTGTAATGCTAAGAGAGTATCCCTATTCATTTTCTATCTGATTCCGGGACGGAATCCTTTTAAGGAGGGGAGACTGTAATAACCCCAATTTTTTTGAAATTTTGAAACCCTTATGAATAGTGTTTTTGCTGAATGAGAAAAATTTTCATGCCACACTATGTAGGGGTTCTGATATGGATATTCTGAGATTTTATTAGTACTTTATATGGGATATAAGTGTATGTAAAGATCGTCGGAATCCAATTCCGAACACTTTGATTTTTACCAGAAATCCACTAGGTACGGAAAGAATTGAGTATAAGGTAACAGGATAAAAAGGATTTAAATTAAAGGATTATAAGAGAGGATCATAAAAAGGAATATAATGTATTGAAAAAGGTTAAGGGAACCTAAGTAATAAGATCCCGGGTATGATCCTTCAAATGATAAACGAAAACGAAAGTTAAGCGAACCGTATAACAGATCAGCGGTCATTACGCAAACAATTAGGAAGTTAATCAAAGGGATTAGAGAGGATGATGTCACCCAACCAATGAGAAGAGGACAAGGAGGGGAGGATGACATCATGAGGATGACACAAGCATGACATGGGAAGGAAGGAGATGTGGTGGCTTTTTAACCACACAAAATCAAGGGAAACTAGGTAATTTACTAAAACAAACACAAAAATCAAACCAACCAAGCCAAGCAAATCATTTTTCATCAAAATCAAAAAGAAACCAAGGCATTGTTCTTCATGCTCTCGGCTTTTACTATTGCAAAAGGGCAAGAAATTCAAAACTCAAGATCCAAGCCTCCTAAATTGGTGAGTTAATTCCCTAATCATCTTTATGCTTAGTTAGGGCTATATCATGAGTTTAAGCCATCAATTCCTTCTCAATCTTCTTCATTTAATCAAAGAAGAAGACAATGAATAGTGTTTTCAAGTTTTTAACTTGAAATTTTTCTTGTTTTCCTTGAAGATCCAAGCATTCCTAAGACTTCTCAAAGCTTCTTAAGGCTTCCTAGCTCCTCCCACCACTTCAAGGAAGGTATATCATCTCCAAACCCTAGATTCCTATGTATTATAAGATGATTTTGATTAGTAGGGTGATATTGTAGCTTGATATTTGTGATTTAGAGTTTGGGATTGAAATGGTATTGAAATGGAATGGTAAATGTTGTTGTTTTGATTAAAAGAACTTAAGCATGGTTAAAGTTAAGCTTAGGCATAAGTATGAATGGTAAAATTGAATTGGTTGGGGTTGTTATGATGTGATAAGGATGGATGTTGGTTGTATGTTGGATTTGAGGTTGAATTGGGTTGGTTTTGAATGGTTTAAAATTGGGAAATCGCGTAAACATAGCCGTCGTAACGTCCGATTTTCTTTAGACTGTTTTTGTGCATAACATTAGGACCCGAGAACCCCCTGCTAGATTATGACCATTGCCATGTTTAGATAGCTCATGTTACGAGCTTCGTTTTGATATGTAGTTCGTTCGATTCCGATGCACGGTTTAGGAGAAACGACCATTTCATGTAACGGCGTTTCGCGAACGAAACTTTTCCCCTCGCCTTACTTTGAAACATAGGTTAAAGACCAAAAAGGGTTAATTAATGTATAAAACATTTATGGTAAGTGTGTTAGGCAGTTGGTAAGACACTCGTGAAGGAATCGCCTTAAAACTCGTAAAGGTTAAATTATTAAAAATGGTGGAGCCGAGGGTACCCGAGTGACTTAAGCGAGTCACTAAGCGCAAAACAAGCGTTAGAGTCTAAGTTAGTTAAAGTATAGATTTACAAGTGACTTTGGTTTAATTCCATCTTACTTGTTGTTTATAGGTTACCAGACTCGTCCCGAGCCTTTTATCACCCCAAGTCGCTCAGGCAAGTTTTCTACCCGTTATAACTGTTGTTGTGATGTATATATGTATATGCATTATCTTGCGATAGATGCATGTTGGTTAATTAGCAAATGTTGCAATATATTGAAGCATGCTGCTATGGTATATATATATGCATGCCTGTTTCCATATATATCTATTGATTCAGTTGATAATACCTATGCTAGAGGATAGCGGTAATTTGCATATACCCGTAGTATAGGGACCCAAAGGTGAAAACATATTTCTAAACCGGGAGTCGATGTTCCCGAGTATATTATATATATACATATATATATATATATGGATATAGTTTTTAAAACTATTGATCGAATAAGGTTTATTCAATACCTTTATTTTACTTAATTGAATATTAATTCGAGTATTCATTCGAGGGCTTATGACTCAGTTTATTTTATTATTTGAATATTATTTGAATATTCATACGAGGGCTTATGACTCAGTTTATTTTATTATTTGAATATTATTTGAATATTCATACGAGGGCTTATGACTCAGTTTATTTTATTATTGAATATTACTTGGATATTCATTTGAGGATGTATGACTCCTTTATTTTATGAATATTATTTATAGTATTCATTCAAGGTATTATGACTCCGCTTATTACTTAATAATATTCTTTATTGTATTAAAGAATAAGGTGTCGATAATTAAACTTATTTTTGATTATTCAAATAAAGATATTACTTTCGTATAAGTATATCTTTGATTATTTGCTATTCATTCGAGTATAAGTTTTCCAACTTCTACCTCCATTATTCTTTATGGGAATATTATTTAAATAATAATATTCAGACATTTTCTAAATATATGGGGACTGATTTACTTCATTAAATCAGCTTTACTCCAAACACTCTTTAAAGTGTTTTCGAGTCTTCAAAATAATTTTTAAAAGTTAGAGCGGATCCCAAAACTCATTTTTATATTTAAGATCTTCCTTTTTAAGGGGATTTAAATACTCGCTCAAAACCTGAGGGATCCGGCTCTGTGGTGTATTTTATATTCGCAACAAGGTTGCAGTTTTGGTAAATGAATTGATTACTTACCCAACGTTCGGGAAGTAAGTCCATCTATTGAGTCGGCATAAGCAACATGGGCTCAGTGGGCGTCCATGATAGTGTAAGTGGCTCAGTGGGAGTCCATCAAATGCTTAAGTGGCTGAGTGGCAGTCCAGCATAAGGTCCTATTACGACCAGGGTGATGACCAGTGGGGAATTCGTCCATCTACTAGTAGAAAAGGTTACTTATGGGTATCTTTGCCTGATCAGCAAGATATCTGGTTTATGCCAAAATTCTTTTCCTTTCCAAATTATTGGATATTGCAATTCTGTTCATACTTTACATGGCAGCGGTTTTCAGGAAATGTATAAAGGAAGATGTATATGTGGATATATATATATATATCAGAACTTAATGAAGTATGTCATAACTTCATTTCCTTTAATAATATTTTAAAGATTTAATCTATTCAAATCTTGTCTTGTAGTCTCATCTATGTGATGAACTGTTGAAAGCTCATTATACTTTGAACAATGGTAGTTCAAGTAGCTTCATAAATGAAATAAGTGTAGTGAAGTATTTGGTAACTTCATCTTTTAAACTTATATCTAGTTAATAATTGTCTTATGAATGACAAAGATTTTCAGAAAAACGTTGAGACAAGGTCAGATATATGAGATCACCTTGCAACGATATTTTTTATACAGTTATACACTGGAACTCTGTGTGTATTATGCATGGAAGAGGACTTCCAATATTTTGAAAAGTATATATGTATATATACTGAATATTTTGCGACTTCATCGCATTAAGATATCAAACTTGGTTCATTTCTTTTGACCAAGACTTTCATGAGTACTATGAGAAGGCTCATATTGTTAATCATTATACATATTATTTTGGTGGGCTTGCTGCTCACCCTTGCTTTCTTCTTTTATCACACAACAACAGATAGAAAAGATGAACAGGACCAAGCTCCCGATTCGCAAGCGATTAGGAGATGTTCCGCAGTTTTCTAGAAGCATTGATGCCGCCGTAGCTGAGGTAGGAACTACCAATAGGCTAGGCTTTCAACTTTTGATGTACCAGATTTATGTATATTTATGAATTGTAATAATGGCAAAGAAATGTAAATTTATTCAGAAAACCTTTTAAGGTGTATGGGCAGATAATTGTGGAATAAAATGACTTGTGGTTATTTTTGGATGTTCATCTCTGAGACTATAACGTGTGGTGTGTGTGTTTATTGTGGGGTCACAGTACAGAGTAGTTGAGTAATTATTAAGATTGGGTGTTATTAAGGGAAATGGAACTCGTGACAACCCGGATCTCCGACCCCGGATTTGGGGGTGTTACATCCTTGACTTCCTAATTTCCTTTTCCTACTTTACTTCTCTTTCAAGCTCTGCTCGCTTCCTGATTCAACAATCGAGGCCTTCTACACTAGAGTGGCATAATCTGTTAGCTCTAACATCACTACTCGATTCTTGATCAACTATTTTAGACCAAGCTGAAACCTTCGTGCCTTCTTCTCTTCAATATTCATAAACTATGGTACAAATTATGATAGCTCAGTGAACTTGGCCTCGTACTTCGCCACCATCATTCTATCCCATTTCAGCTCTAGAAACTTGATCTTTATTTGAGTCTCCATAAACCTAGGGAAATACTTGTCTAAGAAAAATAGTGTGAATCTATCGAATGGGATCACAGCATCAGTCTCGAGGTTACGCTTGGACTCCTATCAGTAGTTGGCTTCCCCCTTCAGCATGTAAGAGGAAAAGATGGTCTTGTGTCATTCCTCAACACCTAGTATCAGAAAGGACTTCTCTATCTCCTTAAGCCAGGCCTGTTCCTCAACGGGGTCGGCAGATCCTAGAAACTCCGGGGGTTTGAGAGACTTAAACGCCCTGAAGGCGGTAACAACAGTTTGTTGGACAACATGTGGCGGTGGTGAAAGGGGATGTTGATTGATTTTTTGCCCTCAAAAGGTCCATAAATTCATTCATGGGGTTCCCCCTTGATGGGTATCCTTAGCTTCTTCCTCTATATATCTTTCTTCATCAAATTCATTAAAGTCTAGGTCCTTTTCACTCTCCTCATTCACTATATGGTTAGTTCATTCTGTCGTTGATTAACAGATTCTGCGGGCTAAGCCCTGGTTCCTCTTCTCCGTGGTGGCATTGTTCTGATAATGAAAATGATGTTGATAGAATTGAATTTTTTACATTTGGATTAATTCATTTGGATTGTTCTTTTACTTTTCCCGTCCATCTGCGGATGGTATGCGATACTCATATTTAACTTGGTTTCCAAGCATTCTTGAAACTATCTCCAATATCTTGAATTGAAACGAGGATCTCGATCAGAAATGATTGATAGAGGCACTCCATTTCGCATTACAGTTTCCTCGAGATACAAGTACACTAACTTGTCAAGCGAAATTTTTCGTTGATCGGAAGAAAGTGTGCTGACTTTGTAAGTCTGTCGATAATTGCCCAAATTGCATCGTGATTTTCCCTGGTTCTTGGATGTCCCACTATGAAATTCATCACAAGATGTTCCCACTTCTATTGCAGAATATCTAGTGGTTGTAGTAATCCACTTAGATGCTTATGTTCTGCCTTGACTTGTTGGCACATATAACATTTACTCACCCATTTCGTTATCTCCTTCTTCATGTCTACCACCAAAAGTTGTCCTTCAGATCTGTTGTGTATATGTTGTGTACATGATGATTTCATAAAAAAAAACACCTTGGTCGATTTTACTAAGTGAAAATTAGTTTCTTGTAGCTAAGAAGTTAAGGAGCTATTTCTTGTTCCTGCGGTTTCAAGGAGACAGGAGAAGCTATGTCCCATTGTAGTAGATAGCCCTCTCTTATAACTAAGGAGTTAAAGAGCTAGAGCAGCTGTTGTTAAAGCGGCTAGGAGCCAGTTTTTGGGGGATGCGGGGAGAAGTAATAGTACCCCCCCAATCCGGGCCACGATCCTGCGGGATCCTCAGACCTGCTCGTGGCTGTGGGCGCGGGGAACCAACCCCAAGAGGGGGAAATGCTAGTAATTCCTTCTCAATATAGCACTCGACGGATAAGGATTATAGTCCCAATGGATAACTCATTTTAGTCCCGATGGATGATGACTTATTATCCATCGAGTGAGTAGCTTATGTAACAATAAGTTTGTAGCACATTTCTGCATACACATTGTTTAGAATCTGTAGTAGTACTTAAGTCATGTTGACTTTAACTAGATATGCAGGATAGGTTGATTAATTGTACATAGATGATGTCTTGTAATTCTGGATAAATGAAATGAAGTCAAGTGCCTGATTGCTACCCGACGGTTGAACAACAATGGATTCGACGGATGATCAACAACCCGACGGATGATCAGTAGCTCGATGGATGATCATGAACCCAACGGATAAAGAATTCAAATATCTGTTGACAGTGACAACATAGTCACATGCGTCGAGTGTATGCAAATGGAATGTGGTAGCCTATTCAACTGGGTTTTCGAGAACAAAGAAGCATTGCCATTTCCATGCTATTATGAAGATATTCAAAGATGCTAGAATAGAGTAATGAAATAACATTGTATTAGACTTGATAGTTTTTGTTTATTATCCTGTCTTATTACTTTATAATCTTGGTGATATATAAACCAAGAAGCAGCAATAAAATAGAAACTAAGAAACTCAGATTGAAAGAGAGAAACATTTGTAAGCTGTACTCTTAGAATTTCCCTCATTCTTAGTTGTTATCATTTTGTAAGCAGCTGTGAGCTTTTTGCACACAGAGTTCTCTCGATATATATTATATATCTCTGGTGGAATCATTCAAATCCACCAGAAAGTTTTTAAAAACTCTTGTTTTTAATTACTTGTGTTTTGATTCATTTCAAGTAAGTATTCCGCATTTTGCTAATCAATTCACACTTATATATATATATATATTTGAGTTAGAACATTTTTATTCAAGAAAAAGTTTCAAGAATTCCATTTAACCCCCTTCTGTAATTCTTGTTACATTGTTAAGGGACTAACAATTGGTATCAGAGCAAGCTCTTGAAGATCAAAGAGTTTAAAGATCAAAACAATACAGCAAGGTGAACAAGAAGGATGTTGGAGTCAAGATTTATTTTCTGGATAAAGATACCATTATTGGAAGGTAAAGATGCATCTTCATTTGTTTTCTCAAGATGAGGTCTATGTGGACTGCATAGAAAGAGGCCCTCATGTTTCCAATGAGAGCTGCAACTGGAAATGAGCCATCTGTCCCCAAGCCAAGGCATGAATGGTCTGATCCTGATATTGAACAAGTCAGGAAGGATAAAAAGGCCATGAATATCCTGTTTAATGGAGTTGATGGTGTTAGATATATTTGATAATGTCATGTCTAATATGATTTATGTTTAGTTTTCAGATCTTAATTAAACAGGACAAATCAGTACTTAACTGAAATCAGTACTTATATTGAAGTCAGAACTTAAGTCATCAGTACTTAAGGTTCAGGAGATATTTATCAGAAGATAATATCAGGACTTAAAGGAAATATTCAGATATGGAAGGCGACTGATTGAAAGGAAAAGAAGATCAAGATAAACGTAAGAACATATATGCATGAAGAAGGAATTCTTTGAAGAATAGAATACTTGGAAGAAAAGATATCTGATTGAAATATTTTAGGAAGCAGAATTATATTCCATATCAATTAGCGACTATCTTGTAACTGTGCAGTATATAAACACAGACATAGGGTTTACACTATAAGTGTTATCATTATCGAGAAGATTATTCATTGTAACCCTAGCAGCTCTCGTGATATTTGTTCATCACTGAGAGAGGACAGTTCCATACTGTAACAGAGTTTATTGCTTTGAATAAAGTTTGTTTTCTGTTACTTGTGTTATTAGAATTCGATTTGATTGTGCTATACACTGTATTCACCCCCCCTCTACAGTGTGTGTGACCTAACAAGTGGTATCAGAGCCTATCTGTTAACACACAAACAGTTTAAGATCCAAAAACAATCATGTCTGAAGTAGAAACTGTTGGATTTTAATCGCAGCGGGGGCATGGAAAAAACACTTTTACACACATAAATCGAAATAAAAGCATACAGATCATGACTAAAAATTCGAGGGATCGAATCTAACCTTTAAAATAATTCGGAGACAACGCTTAGAGATCCTTGGCAGTTGCTCCTCAAGTGTGAAGCACTCCACCAGTATCCACCAAGAAAACGATGTTAAGGAGGAGGAAGGAGGTGGAGAGAATTGGGTTTTCCAAACTTTTTGGGTTTTTTTTGGGGTTCAGAATAAAAATAGGGTCTATAATAGTGTATTTATAGGCAAAATTTTCAGCTGAAATTTTCTCATAAATATTATTATTATTATCCCATTTATTATTCTCATTAATAATTAAAACACCTTTTAATTATTAATCCTTTTTCTAAACACTTTAGAAATAATTCTCTCTCTTGATTTAATTTCCAAAAATTAAATCCTTTAATTAATAATATTAAGAACTTTTCTTAATTAATTTATAATCAATTAATCTCATTTAATCAATTATTAAATTTGCCAATTAATTATTTATTTCACAAATAAATAATTATTAGCCATTATTAATTAATTCCTCCACCATTAATTCATTCTCTTTTTATGGTGTGACCCTGTAGGTTCAATATTAAGCCGGTAGTAGAAATAAATAATAATAAAACTATTTTATCATTATTTATATAAATTCTCTAATTTATTAAATATGATTAATTAATTAATCACATTATTCTACATCGTGAGGGATACTTCTCAGCATATCGCGACTATCCGGATAATATGAATTCACTACTTAGAATACCAAGAACCTATTCAGTGAATAGTTACCGTACAATAAACTCCTTCTACCCTACAATGTCCCTGGAGACTAAGAACTAAACCAAAGCATAGTTCAGTGTACACAAGATGACTATGATGACCTCAAGTCTAAGGATACTTGTACAACTATCACTATGTGAACAACTGCTGACACGTGAGTGAACTCCATCAGTTGTTCAGCTGGGCGAGTCATGTTCAGTGAACTTATTCTATAATAAGCACCTACATACTAGCTATAGTGTCACCACACAAATGTCTATGAGAACAGACATCCTTCATATGAAGCAAGCATAGTATGTACCGATCTTTGCGGATTATTAATTACCCAGTTAGTAATCCTACGACCAGGAACTATTTAAGTTTAGAGTTATCATCTTTTAGGTCTCACTATTATGATCTCATCATAATCCATAAAAGCTTTACTCTAAACTATGGTATATCTTATTTAAACACTTAAATAGATAGAGCCCGTAATAAAACAAAACAAGTCCTTTTAATAATATCAATGAAATCATAACAGATTATACAGGAAGTTATTCCTAAATCCTAATTCCTGATTGGACTTAGGACATATTCCTTTCAATCTCCCACTTGTACTAAAGCCAATCACTCTGGTATCTAATACCCATCTTGTCTTTATGACGATCAAGTGACTTTCATAAAGTAGCTTTGTGAGTGGGTCTGCTATGTTGTTATGTGTGTCAACTCTAATTCAATACAATATAAGAAATGTTACCGCGCTCCCACTAACCCTTTTGTAGACGCATGGGTTCATCTTCGTTTTTGATAAAATCAAACTCTTTGATTGTCTCATCAAAATGAATGTTCATCTTTCGAGAAGCTTGCTTTAACCACATATGGTTTGTAGCAGCTTACATACTAGGTTTTCATTTCCCTTGGAAAGAAACCATCTGGCTATTTGCTAGATCTCATAGTCGTAGTAAGCAGCAATCGCAAGCAAAATCCGAACTGATTTTAACAGGGCTACAGGTAAAAGGTTTCATCAAAGTCAATCCATTTCCTTTTGTTTGAATCCTTTTGCCACAAGCCTGGCCTTATAGGTCTCCACCTGGCCATCTGCTCCAATCATTCTTTCGTATACCGTATACATAGATTCCTTTTCGGATTTCATGGCACTATTGCCATTTCTCTGAGTCAACACTACTCATAGCCTCATTATAGGTTACAGGGTCGTCATCATCAATGATCGACAACTCATTGTCATTCTCAATGACAAGGCCATAATACCTCTCAGGTTGGCGAGACACTCTCCCTGATCTATGAATGGGCTGTTCCACAAAAGGTTGTTTCCACTCGATCTGTAGTAGTTTATGCTTCTTGAAACTTCATCAAGTTCAATTTTGCTCCCACTGTTTCCTTCAAGGATAAACTCCTTTTCCAAGAAGGTAGCATGTCTGGTGACAAACACCCGATGATCGGTGTAAAAGTAATACCCTAAAGTCTCTTAGGATATCCCATAAAACTACATTTTACGGATCTAGATTCCAGCTTATCTGGGTCAACTTACTTGACATAAGCTGGACATCCCCAAATCTTAACGTGTTTAAGACTCGGTTTCCTTTCTTTCCATATCTCATACGAAGTTTGAGGAACAGATTTTGGAAGGCACCATATTCAGTAAATATGCTGAGGTTTCCAATGCATAGCCCCATAGAATACTGGAAGATTTGCATAGCTCATCATGGACCAAACTATGTCTAACAAAGTTCGATTTCTCCTTTCAGATACCAATCTGGAGGAGTCCACTGGGAGACTATACCATTTACTTTGAGATAATCTAGAAACACTCCATTAAAGTATTCACCACCTCGATATGATCGAAGAGTTATAATACTATGTTTGGTTGTTTCTCCACTTCATACTTATATTCTTTGAACTTTTCAAAGGCCTCAGACTTGTATTTCATCAAACACATATTTGAATCCAGATCTATCATGTATGAAAGTAATGAAGTATAAAAATCCACCCATGGCTTGCGTAGACATTGGTCCACATACATCTGTGTGTACCATTCCTAGCAAATTTGCAGCCCTCTCTCCATGTCTACTAAATGGAGACTGCAGTGCCACAATGAAGTGAGATTTTCATCATCCCTTTTCTTTTATTAGTTTGTTCAATCTGAAGTAAATTATGTCACATTTATACAGACCATTATTTAAAGTACCACGTCCATAAAGAATATTATCTCTAAGAATAGAACATTCATTATTCTCAATAATAAATGAAAATCCAGCCAAGTCTAATATGGGAATAATATTCCTCACAATCGAGGGAACAAAATAACAATTATTTAAAACATAGTCTTGCCCGTAGGCATATGTAAATGAAATGATTCTACATCTTCAACAGCAACTCTTGCTCCATTTCCCATCAGTAGAATCACCTCCTCTTCCTCAAGAGTCCTACTTCTCCTTGGTCCCTGCAACAAATTGCAGATAATGAGAACCACAGGCGTATCTAATACCCAAGTAAAAATTTGATTTAATGACATATTCACTTCTATCATGAATATACCTGAATCAGAAGCGGTAGTCTCACTACCCTTCTTCTTCTTCAATTCTGCAAGGTAAACCTTGCAGTGCCTCTTCCAGTGCCCCACCTTGTTACAGTGAAAGCAAACAACTTTGCTCTCGGGGTCTTCAGCTTTTGGTGGAACCGACTTTTCTTCACCTACTTTCTTCTTCTTGGAAGAGTTCCTCTTCCTTTTCCTTAGGATTGGAACCTTCACCAATTAGAAGAACAGAACTCTTCTTAGGGGGAAAATTCGATTCCGCAGTCTTCAACATGTTGTGGAGTTCAGGCAGGCTGACATCCAACTTATTCATGTGAAAGTTCACAACAAATTACGAGAACGAACTCGGAAGCGATTGCAATACCAAGTCTTGGCTCAGCTCCCCATCCATGGCAAAACCAAGTTGTCCAAGACGATCAATCAAATTGATCATCTTAAGTACATGGTCATTCACAGATGATCCCTCAGACATCCTACAACCGAACAGCTCCTTCGATATCTCATATCGATCTGTCCTCCCCGCCACATCATACAACTCTTGTAGATGCATGAGGATAGTGTGAGCATCCATATGCTCATGTTGCTTCTGTAGCTCAATGTTCATGGAAGCTAGCATGATGCATTGAGCAACATTTGCATCATCTATCCACCTACGATACACAACATGTTCATCATTATGTGCATCACTAGCAGGTTCAGTAGGCTTAGGTGAGTCAATCACGTATTCCACTTCTCAATCCTGAGAACAATTCTCAAGTTTCGAAGCCAGTCAGCATAATTAGGACCAGTCAATTTGTGAGCATCCAGTATGCTCCTGAGTGATAGTGCAGAAGACATAATGTATATTGTAAATCTGTAAATGATAAACACATAACAACACTTAGCAAATATTCGATTTTATTTCAAAACACTATATGAATCGGGTCTTTATTCATAAGTGGCTCCCACTAGTTACCTAATTTATTCAACCCCCTACGTGAAAAATTAAGCATTCATAATGCTAGTGGGAATAGGGATCCTACATTCCAATACACAACCCCGCTGTAGCACGAACCGCTATGTAATGTTCAATAGGCAGACAACTCTTGTAAATTACATCTTATGTTATTCCCTAATCAAAATTTAGCCTCTTGAATAATTGAGTCTCGGCTGTGGCATGACAAACTCAATATTCTAAGTCAAGTCTAACCCAACATTCCGTACAGTTGAATCAGTCCCCAAAGGCCCACGGCTGTAGCACGTACCGACCTTTAGATTCTTATTCAATGTACACATCTCTATGTAATAGACAAGTATTTCTTATTTCAAAATCAAATCCCTCATCTGTAGCACGAACCGACAATGATTCAAAAATAGAACTACTTTTCTATCATGTTGGAAGGCTATGACCGACACAAGCTCGTTGTGTCATTGGCCAATTACTACTTGATATTATTTAATTTTAGAGGGATTATATTACGTTACAATCATAATCATATTATAAAGAGATTCTTCCTTTTAAATTAAATATTTCAAATCAATAATCAATAATCAGATGATTCCCAGATCGGGTGGAGCATTGTCAAGAGGCGTCACTTAATAACCCTTTCTTACAGATAGAAATCTGTTGTTGACAGAATCATCCTTTCTCTCATATCGAAAATTCATATTCATTTACGTGTTTCATAAACACAAGAATCTCATGATTGTATTCATAATATTATTATTAAGGTTATGAAACACTTTCACTACACAACGCCTTATGTTCATTTAAGTTCACCTAAATCTATCATCGCATGATAAACTAAGCATATATCACATATATAAACATGAATAAACATCAATGTAGTCATGTTACATCATCTAGGCACATTAGTCTAAGCAATATACATCTCTATGTATCACATGAAGCATTTAAAAGCAATTAAAAACAGTTAAAAACAGCTTTAAAACACTTTCGGAAATATAAACAGTTCAAAAATTTTATATAAACTAAAATTGATCACTCCATTAGATCCGTCCTCGGAAAAACGAATCCAACGGTATATTGCTCGCCTAAAACGGAGTTACGAAACTCCCAGAAAATCAATTTTAATGTAAACAGTCGGGCTGTAACGCATTACAGGAACGCGTTACAAGCCCTGTAACGCATTCCGGTGATGCGTTACAACCCTTTTAAGCCAATTAAAAGGTGTAACGCATTCCGTGAATGCGCCACAGGGTGTAACGCATTCCCGGAATGCGCGACACCCCCTTCCCGCGCGCGTGCACCACACACGCCTGCCAGCAGCCGCCGCCGACTGTTCTTTTTTGTACCTGTCAGTCGTCCTTGTCTTCGTTCCGTGCATTCAACAGCAGATAAATAGCAGCAGACGCAGATGTACATATATATATACATACTTACAATACATATATATATATATATATCTTTATTTAATTATGAATTTAATTAAAATAACTTCAAAAATTCATAATAAATAATCCATACATCATAAAATTATGAAAAAAAATACCCAGACGATCTACAACACTTGTAGAACCCAGATCAACATTCAAAATTATTCTGAGAAATGATTCTCATCAGACAAAATTAATCCATGATATAACTTATAAAAATCATAATTAATTCATACAAGCACATAAAATTCTGAAATTTTACCACAGATCTATATGCATACAACCTAGGCTCTGATACCATTGTTGGATTTTAATCGCAGCGGGGGCATGAAAAAACACTTTTACACACATAAAATCCAAATAAAAGCAATAGATCATGACTAAAAATTCGAGGGATCGAATCTAACCTTTAAAATAATTCGGAGACAACGATCATAGATCCTTAGCAGTTGCTCCTCAAGTGTGAAGCACTCCACCGGTATCCACCAAGAAAACGATGTTAAGGAGGAGGAAGGAGGTGGAGAGAATTGGGTTTTCCAAACTTTTTGGGTTTTTTTTGGGGTTCATAATAAAATAGGGTCTATAATAGTGTATTTATAGGCAAAATTTTTAGCTGAAATTTTCCCATAAATATTATTATTTTATCCCATTTATTATTCTCATTAATAATTAAAACACCTTTTAATTATTAATCATTTTTCTAAACACTTTAGAAATAATTCTCTCTCTTGATTTAATTTCCAAAAATTAAATCCTTTAATTAATTATTAAGAACTTTTCTTAATTAATTTATAATCAATTAAATCTCATTTAATCAATTATTAAATTTGCCAATTAATTATTTATTTCACAAATAAATAATTATTAGCCATTATTAATTAATTCCTCCACCATTAAATCATTCTCTTTTTATGGTGTGACCCTGTAGGTTCAATATTAAGCCGGTAGTAGAAATAAATAATAATAAAACTATTTTATCATTATTTATATAAATTCTCTAATTTATTAAATATGATTAATTAATTAATCACATTTATTCTACATCGTGAGGGATACTTCTCAGCCCCGCGACTATCCGGATAATATGAATTCACTGCTTAGAATACCAAGAACCTATTCAGTGAATAGTTACCGTACAATAAATTCCTTCTACCCTACAATGTCCCTGGAGACTAAGAACTAAACCAAAGCATAGTTCAGTGTACACAAGATGACTATGATGACCTCAAGTCTAAGGATACTTGTACAACTATCACTATGTGAACAATTGCTGACACGTGGGTGAACTCCATCAGTTGTTCAGCTGGGCGAGTCATGTTCAGTGAACTTATTCTATAATAAGCACCTACATACTAGCTATAGTGTCACCACACAAATGTCTATGAGAACATACATCCTTCATAATGAAGCAAGCATAGTATGTACCGATCTTTGCGGATTATTAATTACCAGTTAGTAATCCTACGACCATGAACTATTTAAGTTTAGAGTTATCATCTTTTAGGTCTCACTATTATGATCTCATCATAATCCATAAAAAGCTTTACTCTAAACTATGGTTTATCTTATTTAAACACTTAAATAGATAGAGCCCGTAATAAAAACAAAACAAGTCTTTTAATAATATCAATGAAATCATAACAGATTACACAGGAGGTTATTCCTAAATCCTAATTCATGATTGGACTTAGGACATATTCCTTTCAGAAACTCCAACTAAGCCCACCAAAACTGAAGAACCTCCAAAGACACAAATCCATAGCCGATATGAGGCTATTAGAGTTCCCATATTGAGACCATCTGAATATCCCATATGGAAGGTGAGGATGACTATGTTTCTGGGAAGCTACAGATCCAGAATATCTTGACAGAATCAAGGAAGGGCCTCACAAACCAACCAAGCTCGCAGTTGCAGTTGCAGGTGAAGCAGCAAAGTCAGTACCAAAGGAGAAGAGTGACTACACTGCTGAAGATATCGCATCAATTGCTAAGGATGCTAAGGTACGACACTTACTGCATAATGCCATTGATAATGTAATGTCAAACAGGGTAATAAACTGTAAGACAGCAAAGGAGATATGGGATGCCTTGGAAATAAGATGTCAGGGAAATGATGCGATTAAGAAGAATAGGAAGACAATACTCACTCAAGAGTATGAACACTTTGACTCAAAGGCTAATGAGTCATTGACTGATTTATATGATAGATTTGTCAAACTCTTGAATGATTTGTCACTGGTTGATAAGGAGTATGATCTTGAAGATTCAAACCTTAAATTCCTGTTGGCTCTTCCTGAAAGCTGGGATTTGAAGGCAACAACAATAAGAGACAACTATAATCTTGATGAAACAACTCTTGATAAAATTTATGGGATGCTCAAGACTCATGAACTTGAGATGGAACAAAGAAGCAAGAGAAAAGGAGGAAAGTCAAGGATAGTTGCTCTTAAGGCTGAAGAAGAATCCCCCAAGGCAGCCACCCAAGGAAAGGCAAGGGTAAAGCGCACTTCACAAAGTCTGATACTGAGTCATCAAGTTCTGATAGTGATGATGACTCAGAATCTGAAAGCTCGCCTGAGACGGATGCTGATGAAGAGATGATGAAGCTGTGTGCCCTTATGGTGAAACGAATCACAAAGATTGCATACAGGAAGTTCAGGAAGGGAAAGAAGTTTTCCAGGAAAGGTGCAAGTTCTGATAAGAAGAATTTTAGAAAATCTGAGAGCAAAGGAGGAAAGTCTGACAGAGGAGATAATACAAATGTCAAATGCTACAACTGTGGTGAGAAAGGCCACATATCTCCTGATTGCAAGAAAGTGAAGAGTGACAAAGGCAAGGCTCTTGTCATAAAGAACAAAAGCTGGACAGACACCTCCGATTTTGAAAGTGAGGAGAATTATGCCTTGATGGAAAATGCTGATATGGCAAGTGCTGAAAGCAGTTTTGAAGCTGCTGAGTTAAAGGTACCTCAAACTACTTATGCCTTTCATACTGATGATATTAATGAGTTGAGAAGATATCTTAAAACCATGTTCATTAGCTATAGAGATCAAACTTTAACATGTGAAAGATAACTTCTGAAAATCTAGCTTGCAAAAAGAGGAATGATTATTTAGAAAAAGAGTTAATCATGTTCCATCAAACTCAGAAAGATAGAGATGATGTTTTCTATGTTAGGGATGAAGTGCTTAAAATGAATGAATCTCTAAAAGCTGAGTTAGAAAAGGAAAGAGAGATTATCAGGACTTGGACTAACTCTGGCAGAACAACTTAGAATTTGTTAAGTAGTGAAAACTGGAAAGAGGGCTTAGGTTATGGAGATGATAAAAATGATAAAGGAACTGTAGAAATTAAGCCTATAGTTGTTAATCAAAAATCTAAGTTAAAGCCTGTTAAGTTTGTAGCTGTAAAGTCTGATAATGAAAAATCAGAAGTTAAAAAAGGAATTAACTTCTGACAAACTAAAACAGGAAAAGACAACTGAAGTAAACGTAGGTTTAATGACAAAGAAGCAGCTTAAGCATAAGCTGAAAGATGTTAAGAATGTAAACAAGGTAAAATCACCTAGGAAAAATAGGAATGGAAAGGAAGGTGTGAATAAAAGCAATGATTATAAGCCTGTTCCTGATGCTCCTAGAAAAACGTGTCATAACTGTGGAAGTTCTAACCATCTGGCTTCTTTTGTAGGAAGAATAAGAACATAAACTCCTTACCTTCAAAGTCAGGAGTTAAGAGTCAGTCTGTTAGATATAAGCCACAAAATCCTTGTTTTCATTGTGGTAGTTTATGGCATTCCATTTATACTTTAAGGAATATCATAGTCTGTACTATGATTATTATCAAATAAAACC